>NW_026691269.1:0-201056 GCF_020826845.1 Diceros bicornis minor
GATTTATTGGTTGGTTATGGATTATTTGTGACGATATTCTATTTGTCCCTCCAGTATCTAAACACCGTACCTGACACCTTTGGTGCACTCAGAAAATGTTTGATGAGTGAATAAGTATGTGTGAGACCACACAGGCTGGATCAGAAGGGGCTTTTTAGGGAGTGGTAGAAAATTCGCTCACATTCCTACCATAGTGGTTGAGGCTGTGGGCTTTGGACTAGTTTGTCTGGGCATCAATCCCAGTTATTCCACTTTTAACTGGAGAACCTGTGGAAATATTTACTCTCTGAACCTTAGTTTCCTCATCTATCAAAAGGGGCTACTGAAAACTCCTGTCTTGTAGCGTTTTAGTGAGATTTACATGCATTAACTTATGTAAAGTACTTAGAAGAGCTCCTGGCACATAGTAGGCACTTAAATGTTAGCTGTTATGTTATCATTATTGCTCTTATATATAAGCAATATTCTGGTTTTGAAAAGATGCTTTCATAATATAGTTGCTCCTCATTATTTGTGGATTCCGTGTTTGCACACTTGCCCACTAGCTAAAATGTACTGGCAGCCCCCAAATGAACACTCTCAGGGCTTTCATGTCCATTTGCAGATATGCACAAAGTGGTGAGAAATTTGATTCACTCGACGTGCACGTTCCCAGCTGAGGGGGAACAAGGTGCTGCTCTGCCCTCTTGTTTCAGCCCACATTGTAAACAAGTGTCCTTCTTGCAGTCTATTTAGTGCCTCATTTCTTATCTTTTTGTGCATTATGTTGGTGACCTTGCCATTTAATATGTCCCCCATGTGTAGTGCTGCAATGCTGCCTGGTGTTCCTCAGGGCAAGAGGCTGTGACGTGCCTTTACTGAGAAAGTATGTGTGTTCGACAAGCTACTATCAGACACGAGTTACAGTGCTGTTGGTGTGAGTTCAATGTTAATATATCAACAATATATATTAAATAAGGTGACTTTAAAGAGAACACACAGAGAACATGGTAATGTACTGATGAGTTGAAGAAAATGTGACTAAGGCTTACAGAAACCTAACACTGCATTTCCCATAGGAGCAGTGGGTCATATTCACCGATTCAGTGTACACAATGACCTTATAGAATGTCACACTGTGCAGAAAGAGAACTGACTGTATCTTATGTAATCCTCACATACTCCTTTATAGCAGGCAGGGTATGGAACAGGGTGTCCACATTTTACTATTAAAGTAAGGCTATTAAAGACATTGTGAACCAAGTGGAGAATTTAAAATGTCTTGTGTTCAGCATAAGAGTCATGAGTTTTTGAGCGAGGAAGATCTATGATGCACTGATGTTTAAGGAACAGTTACCTGGCAAGAGAATGTAGTATTGAGAGGAAGAGGGAGAACTGATCTGGAAAGGAGAACCAGCTGTTAAACTCTCCACGTATTCCCATTGCTAGGTGAGGAGATTCGGAGCTAAGGTGCTGATGTGATAAAGGAAAAGTAGCAGCCAAAGGATAAAATAATGGATTTGGTAACCATATATAGGGTGCAAATCAGGCTGTGGTTCTCAAAGTGGAGTCCTTGGACCAGCAGCATCAGCATCACCTGGGAACTGGGCTGAAATGCAAATTGTCAGGTGCTGCTGCAGACCTGCTGAACTGGCAAGTCTGGGGTGGGGCCTGGCAATCTGGGTTTCAACAAGGCCTCCAGGTGCTTCTGGTGCCCATCAAGTTTAAGAACCAATGAATTAGGGGCCGGCCCCGTGGCTTGGCGGTTAAGTGCGCACGCTCTGCTGCTGGTGGATCAGGTTCGGTTCCTGGGCGCGCACCAAGGCACCACTTCTCCTGCCATGCTGTGGCCAAGTCCCACATACAGCAACTAGAAGGATGTGCAGCTACGACACACAACTATCTACTGGGGCTTTGGGGGGAAAAATAAATACATAAAATCTTCAAAAAAAAAAAGAACCAATGAATTAGAAAAACGATTCCAACACATCACTATGTCCAGGTAAGCTGCAAGGCAGGAGGTGGTATTTGTTTGGAGGATAAGATGCATTTTATTTTTATTTTTTTGTGTGAGGACGATCAGCCCTGAGCTAACATCCATGCTAATCCCCCTCATTTTGCTGTGGAAGACCAGCTCTGAGCTAACATCCGCTGCCAATCCTCCTCCTTTTATTTTCCCCCAAAGCCCCAGTAGATAGTTGTATGTCATAGTTGCACATCCTTCTAGTTGCTGTATGTGGGATGCGGCCTCAGCGTGCTCGGAGAAGCCGTGCGTCGGTGCGCGCCCGGGATCCGAACCCGGGCCGCAGGTAGCGGAGCGTGTGCACTTAACTGATAAGCCACGGGGCCGGCCCAAGGTGCATTTTAAGTTTCAGGAAATAGTAGTTCAGCATCTATTTCATCGTAAGGATTCCAGAGATGCCATTTTAGCTCTCTGGTGTGAAGCTCTTTTGTCCACAATATGTTCTCCTTTAGAGAGCCCTTGATAAGTTATTTACCACTTCCCACATGTTCTGAGAGTCTCTTCTTTCTTGAAATCCCCTTTCAGACTTGAAAACGTACTTTATTTTTGTGCATAATCTCCTCTATTTAAAATCTGGATTTCTCTTCCTGTAGGATCCTGTGTGGCACATGTAGCCTTACTGTAAATTTGGAATGCCATTGATTTGTTCCAACACCTTAGAATGTTTTAGAACTTAGAACCTGATGAATAGAGAATTTATATGCTTCTGTTTAGGATTCATATTTTTCAGATGTCTAGAGGTATCCCAACTTGCCAGTAATGTGGCTTTAGGTTTAGCAGAACTTGAAAATCTGAATATACTAGAAAACGAATTACATCTCTCATACTAACATTTACAAAATAAATGATCACAATGTTAACTTACCAATAAGCACTTTCTATATTCTAGGCTCTATATTATGCTTACATAATAAACATGATAAAGTTTCAAAGAGGAGCCAATTAACTTTTGAGCAAAAGCTTGACTTGAGTGTATATTGGCTTCATTTTGACAGTTGTAGCCTTAATATTATAGTACTGTTTTCTTTTTCTGGGAATCAGATAATCTTGTTGTTGGGGGAAGAGGGAGAATCTCCCTCTGCCCTTTCCCTTAAGGTTCTTATGGCTGGCCAAATAATTAACAAGCCAAGTTAGCAGGAGAAAATAATAACAAGTTTAATAACATGTATACATGGGAGAAACTCAGAAATGAGCAACGCATCCCTCTGTCTAAGCTGCCTGCTTAAGTATTGCAGTTAAAGGCGAGGAACGTGTTGGGGGTGGGTAGTGGTCTGGGACCTCAGAGGGCAAGAGGCAACTCACATGGAGATAGAAATGCAAATGTTTGCCTGACAACTCCTCTCAGGGTCATCTATAGATAATGTGGAGGGAGAGATAAAGTTTTTGATATAAGGGGCTTGGTGTCTTTCCTTTTGTAACCGCTATCCTACATTATCTTTACAGCCATCATGATAATAACTCCTTCCTGAAACAGATCTTTTGTTTTAAATTCTTTAGGTAGTCTGGGAGGGGAAACTCAAATATTCTTCCTGAGCTCTCTGAGTCCTTATTGTCTTCAGCTCGAAATAATCTGCATACCAGAGTGGTGCCTCCTGGGGTAACTTGCCCTGAGCACCATCAGTTCCCTCCTCTGAAACTTTCCTAGAAGTTTCACAGTCCTTTTGAAAATTAAAGACGTTTCATAGTCCAAAAGCTGAGTTGGTAGATTGTTTCATCTCACTGAGCACATTTCTTAGTCCTGATAATAGATAGTTCAATTAAGTACATTTTAGAAGGTGGTGATGCAGGTGGGCTCTCAAGGTTACACCTATATCGTGGAAGCAAGCAATCAAGTATTTAATGGAAGCATTTCTATGTAAACGAAAGAAAAACAAGGTTAATGGTTGGAGCAAGTTGTAAAGCAGTTTCTGAGTTTAGAGGACAGCCAGATAAGATTTTTAGATGTCAGCGTCAAAGCAGCTTTTGCAGTTTAAAATGTCTCTGATGATGTCATCGGGTAATCTCTTAAGTTTATAGCAAGTCCATCAGCTTCAGTTTGAAAGGCTTCAGGAAAAAGGGCAGGTTCAGTTTTCAGCGATTCCAAATGAAAATGATGGAAAAAATAAAAAACGTTAGTTTGGACATCTGTAGCCAGATATTTTAGGAGACCAGAAGAAATCAGGATCCAGTCAAGTCAACAATATAAAACAAAAACCTTAAAAGACAATTAACAAAACCAGGATCTAATATCCGCAAATCTACACTATAGTTTTTACAGAAATATAATTTTTCTTTCTAAAATCACCCTCATTTTTATCAAAGATGGACAAATTAAAACTAAGTAGTTTGCAAAATAAGTCTAGTTCCAATAGAGTTGGCCCAATTATTTACATAAGTACAGCAAGAATGGCAATTGATCACATAGGCTCTTTTAAATCTGCTTTGCTGGAACTTTTTATAAGGAATCTCAGATTGAACTTTAAAGGCCTCTCCAGGCCAGGAAAGCCAAGCCAAAATTTTGTTATCAGACTTTGCCTGTAATACCTACCGATTTGGGTGAACTCCTCTCTTCCGAGGTTCCCCCAAAATATTTCGAGGTTCCTTGTGCTTGCCAGATAAGTGACATTCTTTACTTATCCTGGTAAGCGCTGCTTGGAACATAAGGTACCAGGGCAATGTTTCCACGTGGCTTTATTCCATAAAGTCCAATCTTCATTCCTCAAAAGCTGTATGGTTATATCGCAAATATGATGTTCCAGTCACAGCCTTGGTAATAGAACCAGTGTTTCCAATTGTGTCCTGTTATAAGGAGAAGAGATTCTTATTGAACTTATGCAAATAACTATATTGCCATGAAAACAACAATACTCACTAAGAGTTTCCAAATTCGAGGGATCAGATAGAGAGAAAGATAAATATTTCAATTTTACTTACAAAAATATTATTTACCAAATTGTTATAAGTCATAGCTAGCTCAGGAGAAAAGAGAAAAAGTTTTCCTTAAATCTAAAAAAACAAAATATTAAAAATTCAGCAATACTTCAAATGAAAAATAATAAAAATTATAATCATCCTTATCAGTTCATTCAGTCCTGTGTAATCCATTCTTGATCCCAATCTTTTTGTGAGCAGTTTCATGAAGTTATCAGTCTTTCCATCAGCTTTCTGTAATTTCTTACCAAGTTCAGTTTTATTATCAGAAAGTTTGTCAGAAACCTGTACTCCAGTGTAAATGTCAGAGTCCTTTCCATGAATTTTTCTGAAGTTGAAACATTTTGCAAGGGCATTAGAGCAAAGAAATAAGTCTGTAAACAAGACCTCAAAATGGCAATTGACAGAGGAATTTGGTTAATTTTGTGACATACAACACTTTAAAATAATAATAACCAGAATTATGACTGATAATCAGGACAGATCAGAATTTCAGTAATGTTATACAATTTTAAAACACCTATGTCAATAACATTTGCCCACATAACAGCGCCTAAGCAGACTTACCATCACTTGTCTGACAATGCTTTCCATGTAATTTAACATACGGAATAAGCCTAATAAATTTAGTATCTTTCCCTTTGTAGGAAGAGAGCAAATTTCTTTGAGAAGTTCCAGGGCCCTTTGAAAATTCTCAAAGAAAAAAAGTAAAAAAAAAGACTTTATTTATATGAATTTTGGGGAGCTTGTCAAAAATAGAAAACGTTAAAGCAAAGAGAGCATTGACAGTCCAAACATTTTAATAGAGAGACCTCAGTCTTTTGAACGCAGGAAATCATTTTAACAGATTTTTTTTTTCCGTCTTTTAGGTAGACTTACCCAAAGGTAAAGAAAAATCTTTTATAACCTCTTTATCAAGTTCAAGAAAATTATCCTTTTAAGAGAAAGAAGACCAAATTATAATTTTGTACCAGCTTCCTTCTGATATTAAAACTCATTTACTTAATTAAATTCATTTCAATCTGAGCCAACTTGACCATACAAAAACTGCTTTTCCAGAATTCCTCTTCCACAAACCTATAACTTTCTTTTTACATTCAGAATTTGTCCCATGTCTTTCTTTTCCCTCCTAGTTCTTGAAGACAAATTTATCTTTCTTAATCAATCAAATAAAATATCTCCATTCTTTGTTCCTTCTTTATACATCTTACTTTCCTTGTACACAGACATAATTTTCTTAATATTTAGTAGCTTCAATCACATATACTAATTAGAAATTTTAGCTCTTAGAAACCCCAATTTGTAAGTAAAAACTAAGTAAACAATTATAAACTTTCTTTTACATTAGGATCTTGTAGCTTGGAAAATTTATAAAGACTTCATAACTTCTAGAAATATGTTCCTTTATAGTACAATCTTTTAATAAAACACACGTTTACCAATAGACCCAAAACACCTTTTAGTTTTCCTGTAATGAAAAGCCAAAAGTAGACAAACGTAAGTTTAGCAATCAATGTCTAATATCTTATCTTATTTGGAAATGATAATACTCAGTGAATTTTTATCACAAAATTTAGCAAAACTCTAAAGTTTTATGTCACCAAAAAGAGTTTGGAAGCTGTAACCACCATAACACATAATTATTGTTTAAAGTTCACCCAACATTCATCTTTTTCACAACTATTTAGTTACTTGTTCCCAATAATTATTTAGATTGTCTATAAGACTTCATAAGACATTAGATAAAATTAGCCATCATTTAAATTACTATTTTTGTTAACCAGTTCTGTAATAGAAATAACATCAGTTTTTTGTACAAAACTTCATGTAAATTTCATCACCTCTTATACCTTTAACCATAGTTATCATTAAGATTTTTATTAATAGATCTGGGTCTTCTGATTTTGGACAAGGGAAGAATTCCCAGTCAGACATTTTAAAATATACTCAGGCAAAGTTGATGTAACCTCTTTATATAAAATTAGCTCAAACATTCCAACCTTTATAATCTTATCAACACTTACACTTTTACATGTTCTCAATTCAATTGTAACCTGAGTCAAGCTCTTAAGGCTATTTAAATTTTTCCCCTCCTTTTTCTGGCCCTTTTTTAGGTACCAATTAAACAATTGTGTGAGAGCTCTCAAAACATATTTTTTTCCCCCAATTTAGAAGTTTTCCCAATTCAAAGAATCCGTCATCTGGCCATTGACGAGTAGGATCTTCATTTGTATATTTATTCCAATAGTGACTCGATCCAATAAGACTTTTTAAGAAAGACCCAGAGGTAACTTTCCACGCTTAGAATAAATCTTTACCGTGGACGCAAGAGGCGTCCCTGGTGAGGGCGCAGATGATGTAGCCCCCATGATCCACAGAATTCACTCCCAAAGATATTCAGAGAAAGTAAAGACCTTCGTTGCACAGGCGGTAAGGATGGTGTAGTGAAAACGGTGTCTCCGGTCTCCCACAATAGTGTGGGACGCCTCCAGTCACAGACCCGCTACGCTAATCTGTGACATCGGGCAGGTGATACTGGTATGGGATTTTTCCAGCACTAACAAGCAACGAAGGTTAAGACGACAAAAGCCCTTATGGACTGGGCCCTTTATGACAAACTCCCCTGAGAGCTTGGCACAGCCAGACAAAGAGACAGTTCAGAACCCCAGTCTATTCGACTGGCCACCAAGGGGCACCCCAGTAAATGCACCTTCCATATGGTGGAGACCAAGGAGGATATTCTCACTTGGCACAAAGCCAAGTTGTCTCAGGACACAGAACAAGACAGAAGGAAAAACCTCATCCGGTTTTTTTCTTATGTGCACAATGACAGCTTTAGCCACGCCTTAGGTCTGTTGGAGCCAGAATAATACCTAGGAGGGGAGGTGTCACGGGGTTGGGGACTGTGTGCTTTACAGAGTACCTCGTCATTGCATGGACATTTTCTTGCAGTTGACGGGGGACCTGTGTCATCTACCCCGTTCCGTGACCCAACTTATCCTGTCACGGGAGTTTCCTGAAAGTGGCGAGCGCCCTAGTGGCTCTTAACCGCTCGACCCGTGCCCACCAAATTTGTGGCCTTTTTGGCTTCCAAGATGCCCTTGGCAATGGCCTTCACTTCATGTGCATATTAACCCACAGCAAAGTTTGTCTAAATAGACGCCAGTCTGGTGAGACCCACAAACTCACCAGTCTGTGGGGCCGGCCCAGACATTAGGCTTATAGGGTCTATGCCTGCGTCCTACCCTATGGTATTTCCTTCTTATGACACACGATACAAAAGACAAAGACAAAAGAGAAAAACAGAGACTATCTCTGGGAGGAAAAGGGATCAAGATCAAAACCAAGAGTACTCTACCAAATGTACCAGCGTCACTAAAAGCACAAGAAACTCGTTTCCCAAATATTTTCTCCTGCCAATCTAAATTTAGAAAGAGAAAAAAATTCTCACCACTTCCTTCCACCGGACTCCACAGGTAGAGATTCTGGGAGGCTGACGTGGTAAGAAGTCTTATATTTTGCCGACTTTCGTCAGGCGTTCCCGTATCTCATCATCTGAAGTAATCCAGGGAGAAGGCAGTTCTTCCAGCCAGAGAACGCAACTTGCCAGCCAGTGTAGCCCCACGTTGGGCACAAAAACTGTTGGGGGAGAGAGAGAATCTTCCTCTGTCCTTTTCTTAAGGTTCTTATGGCTGGCCAAATAATTAACAAGACAGGTTAGCAGGAGAAAATAAAACCAAGTTTAATAACATGTATACATGGGAGAAACTCAGAAATGAGCAACTCGTCCCTCTGTCTCAGCTGCCTGCTTAAGTATTGTAGCTAAAGACGAGGAAGGTGTTGGGGATGGGTAGTGGTCTGGGACCTCAGAAGGCAAGAAGACAACTTACATGGAGATAGAAATGCAAATGTTTGCCTGACAACTCCTCTCAGGGTCATCTATAGATAATGTGGTCAGGGAGAGAGAGAGTTTTTGATAAAAGGGGCTTGGTGCCTTTCCTGTTGTAACCTCTATCCTACATTATCTTTACAGCCATCATGATAATAACTCCTTCCTGAAACAGATCTTTTGTTTTAAATTCTTTAGGCAGTTTGGGAAGGGAAACTCAAATATTCTTCGTGAGTTCTCTGAGTCCTTATTGTCTTCAGCTCGAAATAATCTGCATACCAGAGTGGTGCCTCCTGGGGTAGCTTGCCCTGAGCACCATCACCTCCATTTATAAGGATGCACCCATTATATAGATTCTGTACAAAATTGCAAAGATCACTTTTTCCTTTTCAACATTTATTTATTTTAACTTTTAATAGTGAGAACCTTAGTGTTGGGTAAACTGCTGCACAATTACTGGAAATGCTGAGAGTCTTATTGAAAAGTGCAGAAGTCTAAAGATAATGAAAAGTACATTTTTCGAATGTCAAGTCCCTTGATGATTTGATAAGCATCTGTCTAGTTGTACCCGGAAGAGATGGAAGATTAAACACCAGCACAGCACACAAGGAAACAGGCTGCAAACTTGAGGGCTTCCCATGGACCACAGAGTGCCTGGCTGACTCTTGGAGATTAAATCTGGGCTTTGTCCATGGGTGGACCCTGAGAGGAAAATTTTGCTTAAATGACCAGAGAATAGACAACGTTTTATGTTGATAATAATACTTACCATGTAAATTTCTTTATAAATCTTTGAATAAAATAAAAATTTATAACCCGCATATAAATTAACTCTTACTGACAAGCCCCACAGCCTTCTCTAGAGAGCTCAACAGAAAATATCTCCGCTGACTGTGAATTGTTCTTCTCTGAAAGCCAGCCAGCACTTCACTGATAGCCCTGGATAAGGAAGGCCAGATACAATTCTTTGAAGATGTTTAGCTGAATTCAGAACCAAAAATCCTACCTCCAGTTGGCTCCTCTGTGAGAATGGATGGCCGGCCTTGTTTCACAGCCTGAGCAATTGAGGTTTCAGATGAGATAAATTGCTTTGTTCCCTAGGGATGGAAAAGCTGGACTGTGACATCGATTCAATGCTGAGACTTTGCAGGTAAAGATAGGGTCATAGAGGGGAATAAAGATTTCAGCAAATTGGATTTTTGTTCTCAACAGTGGAAATAATTTAAGAAGCAGATAGTCTCTCACTCCAACTTCTCTTCCCTGTTCTCTGTCATATCACTGTAAAAATTCTCTCTATGAAAATTTCAATCTTTTTTCTTTGTAGTGTGTTTATTATCATCTTCACGAATTCTTTGACTTCACCACCTTTCTGACACCACAACATTAGCCATTGAGATATTATTATAGATTCATTTTTGCAATTTCATCCCCTTATCTCTATTTCGTCTGTCATTTCATAGTTTTAGTTCTTATTTTATCTTATGCTTGAAAACATTTGAAGCTTACAGTGTGTAACAGTTCCTTATTTTCTCAAATTTTTATCTAAGTGCCCTCAACTATCACTTTTTTTTAGAAAAGAAGTGAAATACATAACAGAATAATACACTGTAATAAATTGACCACTCATAATATTAAGTTCAACCTGAAAGCCCTCCTCACTTAACAGAGACCATCTTTTATAATTCACAATGCTTTTGTCTGGGCAGGGTCAGTTTATCAATGATTTTTGGATGTTTTAAACCACATGAGATGAATACAATATAAGGTAAAATTGTTAATCTTGCAGAAGTTGTAGAATTTCCTGATGCTTAGGGGAGTTGGTGGTGGAGAACCTGAATCATATGAAAAGTAGTTGATTAATTAGCACCTGAGTTTGTTAATTTGGTAAAGATGATGATGAGACATACATGTTGAAAAGATAACTTTGCATATCAGAGTATTGTCAGAGGCCACTGGGAAAATTCATAATATTTTCAAATACTACAAAAAAATGATCATTTTTTCATAAAAGATATGATACATGACGGCATTATATACTTCTGTCAGAAAATTTGCAATGAAGAAAATTAACACTTCAGTCATTTTAATTCTAACAATTTGTTCATGCTTACTAGTAGGTTAAAAAACTTTTTAGAAATAAAGTGAGGGCTGGCCCGGTGGCTTAGCGGTTAAGTGCGCGCGCTCCGATGCTGGTGGCCCGGGTTCGGATCCCGGGCGTGCACCGACGCACCGCTTCTCTGGCCACGCTGGGGCCGCGTCCCACATGCAGCAACTAGAAGGATGTGCAACTACGACATACAACTATCTACTGGGGTTTTGGGGGAAAAATAAATAAATAAATAAATAAATCAAAAAAAAAAAGAAAGAAAGTGATAAGTGATGTACTTGCTTAATTTTTAATTTCTTTTAGTAAGAAAACTTTTTCATATTTTTAAAAAATATTTATTTGTATTTATTTTATGCTGAATTTATTCCTGGGCCAAAGATTTTTTTTTTTAATTAACTAACACCAATTCTTTTCAAACTCTTTCAAAAAGTTGAAGAGGAGAGAATACCCCTAAAGTCATCCTATGGGATTAACACTACCCTGATATCAAAGCCAAAGACACTAAGAGAAAAGAAAACTATAGGTCAATATCTTTGATGAATATTGATATAAAAATCCTCCATAAAACAGTAATAAACTAAATTAATCAACATATTAAAAGGATTATACAGCATTTTTCAGTGGGATTTACTCCTGGAATAAAGGATGTTTCAATATATGAAAATGAATCAATGTAATAAACCACATTAGCAGAATGAAGGAAAAAAACACATGATCATCTCAATGGATGCAGAAAAGGCGTTTGACAAAACTAAACATGCTTTCATGCTAAAACCACTAAAAAACCCCTCAGAGTAAAAGGAAACTACTTCAACATAATAAAAGCCATATATAGAAATCCACAGAGAACATCATATTCAAGGGTGAAGGAATGAAAGCTTTTTCTCTAAGATCAGGAACAAGGCAAGAAGGCCCATTTTCACCACTTCTATTCAACATGGTATTAGAAGTTCTAGCCAAGGTAAGTAGGCAAGAAAAAGAAAGAAATAGCATCCAAATTGGAAAGGAAGAAGTAATATTATATTTGTTTACAAATAGTATCTTATATGCTGAAACCCCTAAAAATTCCACCAAAAATTTGTTAGAACTAGAAAATTCTGCAGAGTAGTGGGACACAAAATCAACATGCAAAAACTAGTTGTTCTTCTATACATTAATAATAAGTAATCTGAAAAAGAAATTTAAAAACTTTACATTTTTATTTACAATAGCATCAAAAAGAGTAAAATACTTAAGAATCAACTTACTCAAAGAGGTAAAAATTCCAGTGATGGTTTTGCAAAATTAGAAAAATCTATCCTAAAATTCATATGGACTCTCAAGGGACCCTGAATAACCAAAACAATCTAGAAAAAGAAGAACAAAGTTAGAGAACTCACACTTCCTGATTTCAAAACTTACTATAAAGTAATCAAAACAGTGTGGTATTGGCGTAAATACACACACTATGCTAATGAAATAGCACAGAGACCCCAGAAATAAAACTTTGCGTATATGGTCCAATGATTTTTGACAAAGGTACAAAGATCATTCAAAGGAGAAAAGATCAGTTTTTCAACAAATGTTGTTGGGAAAACTGGATACCCACATGCAAAAGAATGAGGTTGGACCCTTACTTTACACCATATACAAAAATTAACTCAAAATGGATCAAAGATATAAATGTTAGAGTTGAAGCTATAAAGTCCTTAGAAGAAAACACATGGTAAAAGCTGTGTGTCATTGGGTCCAAATGCCATTGTAACAATGATTTCTTTATGACACCAAAGACATAAGTAACAAAAAAAATAACAAATTTTACTTCATCAAAATGAAAAAGATTTCTGTATCACAAGATACTATCAACAGAGTAAAAAGGCAAACCATAGAAAGATTGAAAATATTTGCAAATCACAAATCTGATAAGGGATTAATATCTAGAATAAATAAAGAACATCTACAACTCAACAATAAAAAAACAACTCAATTTAAAAATGCACAAAATACTTGAATAGACATTTCTCCAAAGAAGATATAAAATGAACAGGAAACACATGAAAAGATGCTCAACATCACTAAGTATCAGGAAAATGTGAAATAAAACCACAATGAGATACCTTTTCACACCCATTAGGATAGTTACTATCACAAAATCAGAACATAACAAGTGTTGGCAAGGATGTTGAGAAATTGGAACCCTTGTGCTCTGAGTGTGAGAATATAAAACTGTGGAAAACTGTGTGGCAGTTCCTTCAAAAATTAAAAATAGAATTACTATATGATCTAGAAATTCCACTTATGGGTTCTGAAATAATAAAAATCATATTTATCAGCCTCTGTGTCCAGTTCTTGGCACAGAGCTCCTAAAACCTTTGTAATTTCCCCAGTGATAAGAACACTAGGAGAATCTTTTGTTCTATTGAGGCTACTCTGGGTGGGCTCCTGGATGCCTCCTGAATGGGGGCTGGTCACCAGAAAGACCAAGCCCTGATTAGAAGCTTGGAATTTTTAGCCCTACCCCTTATCCTCCAGAGAGAGGAGAGGAGCTGGAAATTGAGTTAATAATTGATCATGCCTATGTGAGAGAGCCTCCATAAAAATCCCAAGAGAAGGCGGTTCAGAGAGCTTCCAGGTTGGCAATGACAAGGACTGCTTGGAGACTGGTGTACCTGGAGATGGCATGAAAGCTCTGTGTACCGTCTCCATACCTTTCCCTATGCACCACTTCCAACAGGCTGTTCTTGAATTATATGCTCTAATAATAAACTGGTGACCTAGTAAATGTTTCTCTGAGTTTTGTGAGCCACTCTACCAAATTAATCAAACCCAAGGAGAAGGTTGTGGGAACCTCTGGTTTTTAGCCAGTAAGTCAGAAGTATAGGTAACAGCCTGGGCTTGTAACTGGCATCTGAAGTTGAGGCGAGGTTGGGTGGGTGTGCAGACTTATAGGACGGAGCCATCAACCTGTGGAATCTGATGTATCTCTGGGTTGTCAGCATCAAATTGAGTTGAATTATCTGGCGACCAGCTGGCATTCCAAGAATTGCTTGTTGGAGGCGTGGGGAACGCTCCTACATGTGAAAAAGTGAATCTGAGAACACCATTTATGGGTATACACGCAAAAGAACTGAACGCAGAGGTATAAAGACATATATGTACACCCGTGTTCTTAACAGCATTATTCAAAATAGCCGGAAGCTGGAATCAAGCCAGGTGTCCATCAATGGACGAACTGACAAAAAAATGTGGTGTATACACATAGTGGAATACTCTTCACCCTTAAAAAGGAAGGAATTCTGACACATGCTATGACATGGATGAACCTTGAGGACTTTATGCTAAGTGAAATAAAGCCAGTCACAAAAGGAAAAATACTGTATGATTCCACTCATATAAGGTACTTAGAGTAGTCAAATTTATAGGAATAGAAAGGAGAATGGTGGTTCCCAGGGGCAAGAGGGAGGGATAACAGGGAGTTGTTGCTTAATGGGCACAAAGTTTCAGTGCAAGGTGAAAACAGTTCTGTGGAAGGTTGGAGGTTATGGCTACACAACTATGTGAATGTATTGAATGACACTGAACTGTACACTTAAAAATGGTTAAAATTTTATGTTATGCATATTTTATGACCATTAAAAAATTAATTATTATCAACAAATGAACAAACACTAGCTACATGCGATAGCATGGATGAATATCACAACCATAAGGCTGCATAAAAGAAATTATATTCAAAAGACTATATATTTTATAATTCCATTTATATAAAATCCAAGAAAGAAACAAAACCGAGGTCTGGCTTCTAGTAATGGTGGAGTAGCCTGTTGAACTAACACTCTCACAGATAACAATGATAAAATCTGCACAAAATATTATATATATTTATACAGACTCGTGTGGCTATATGTAATACACATAAAATAAATGTGTACTTGTGTGTATGTATAAATCACTTCCAAAAGCAAGCAGAACTGAGAGGGAATCTTCCTTTAAATGATGGGAATTGCACCAGGAGATATTTGCAAGCTTGAGTCTTTTGCCTCAAAGCATTCCAAAATCTGCACATGGCCTAGACAGGGGAAAAACTACAGTCTTACTTGTCATGTTAGAGGATGTATTTTTGGGCTGGCAGAGTAGCTGGAAAGTTAGGGGAGAAATTCTGGAAGGGAGGGAGCCACAAAGAGGAAAATCGCAAAATATATATGTAAGTCTCTCCCCCACACACTCCAAATTGGCAGATCTTTGAACAACACACATGCAGGGTAGGCCCCAGAAGGCCTAGTGTAAAAATAGCAGTTGGAAGATGAAAGAACTAAACTAGGATTTCAGTTATGCCCACTGTAAATGAGATAGGATTGGAATTTCAGTCTAGCCAAGTTGATTCCCTGCTAGAAAAATAACAAAACTCTTCCAAGGAATACAATAGAATCCGGAGCCTCTATACCTATCTTTCATGATTTCCAGTACACAATTTAAAAGAAGCACGAGATTTGACAAAATAGGAAAATGTAATCCATATGTGACCAAAAGCAGGCAGTAGAAACTCTCCCCAATGTGTTCTAATTAGCAGTCAAGAATACGAAAGCAGTTATTATAAAGGTGATCATGGTGGTAAAGAAAAATATTCCCATAGTGAATGAACAGATGTGGGAACTCAGCAGAGAAGTGGAAATTACACAAAAGAACCAAATAGGAAGATGAAATAAAAAAAATACTTTTGAGTTTACCGGTAGATTAGAAATAGTAGAAAAAACATGAAGATACAGCAATAGAAATTATCCAGTCTGAAGAAAAGAATGTAAAAATTTTGAAGAAAAATGAAGAGAGCCTTATGACCTGTGAGATGATTGAGTCCCAAGCAGAGAGGGGAGAGACAGAAAAATTAAATGAGGCAGAAAGGCAAATCAATAAGTAATAGCATAAAACTTCCAAAATTTGTTGGAAAATCTAAAATTTTAGATCCCAGAAATTCAGCAAACCCACAAAATAAAATATAAAAGAAAAGCATACTTAGGTACACGATAGTCAAGCTACTAAAATCCAAAGATAAAAAGAAATTCTTAAAAGCATCAGGGAAATACACACATACAGTGGAAGACATTACATACAGGGAGAAATACTGTGAATGATGGATGATGTACTATCAAAAACAAAAGAGACAACTCAACAACAAAATGACATCATTCAAGTGCAGAAAGAAAACCCAAAAGTCAACACAAAATTCTACATTTAGCAGAACTCACTTTCAAAAAGGAAGTAGAAGCCATAATAAGATACTGCACGCCTATTAAATGGCTGAAATAAAAAATAAAATTGCAAATACGACGTGCTGGTGAGGACTAGGAGCAATTAGAACTGGGAATGCAACATGATAGTTGCATTCAGAAAACAGTTGAGCAGGTTCTTATAAAGCTAAACATACACTTATTATATGACTCAGATATCCCACTCCTAGGTATTTACTGAAGAAAATTGAAAACTAATGTTTAAACAAAAATCTTTGTGGGAATCTTTATAGCCATTTTATTCATACTTGCCAAAAGCTGGAAATAAACTAAATGTCCTTCATCAGGTGAATGGAGAAAGAAACTGTGTTGCATTGGTACATTAGAATAGTACTTGGCAATAAAAAGGATAAACTCTTTTTTTTGTATGTGAGGAAGATAAGCCCTGAGCTAACATCCAGTGCCAATCCTCCTCCTTTTTCCCCCCAAAGCCCCAGTAGATAGTTGTATGTCATATTTGCACACCCTTCTAGTTGATGTATGTGGAACACGACCTCAGCATGGCCTGAGAAGCGATGTGTCAGTGCGCACCATGGATCTGAACCTGGGCCGCCAGTAGGGGAGCACACGCACTCAACCGCTAAGCCATGGGTCGGTCCCAGGATAAACTCTTGATTCACACAACAACATGGATGAATCTTGGCTGCATTTCTCTAAGTGAAGGAAGCCAGATTCAAAAGGCTGTATAGAATATGATTCCATTTATATGACTTTCTAGAAAAGGCAGAATTACAGGGATGGAAAATGATCAGTGGTTGCCAAGGGATGGAGTAGGGGAAGGGGTTGAATACAAAGGGATAGCATGAGAGAACTTTGGGAGTGAAAAACACAGCTCTGTATGGTACTGTGGACATGTATGCATGACCATAAAGTCAAAACCCATAGAACTGTACACAGCAAAGAGTGAATTTTACTCTGCAAATTTTAAAAATCAATCAGGATGCTGGGGAACCCAGATGGAATGCAGTGACAAATGAATCTCACTGTATTACAAGCATGTGACATAACCATACAGAAGGAGTGGGGATGAAAGGTCCTGACCTAAGTTACTTTGGAAGACAGTGTTTTGACGGGATACTGTAAAACTAAAGTACTGGACATAAACACTGTACTCTAGGTGGTCAATTTGTTTTTCATAAGGGTATGGATTAGCAATTCTGAAACTAGTTGACACAGTAAACATATTGTAGCTAACTGGAGTTAGGTTTCTCACTGTTGGTGAAAGAAGTTACAAATAAACAAAAGGAGAATGCTAGAATAAACCCAGTGGTGCTGGCTTGGAGTTGGAAGTATCAGTATGAATCCATGTCTCTTTTAATATATCTATCAAAAAAGATAGATAGATTGATAGATCGATAGACAGATGCGTATACTTGAGTTTATATTCATACATACATTTCCAAGCTCTGCTGAGAGGGACTAGAAGCAGTGACACTCTAATATTAATGAGCACATCTAGCTCCCAGATCTTGTTTTCTAAATATCATTCTCCAATAAAAAGAACCAGGTTTTCTTGGAGAAATGGCTAATTCTAGGGCTGGAGATAGAAAATACAAAATGAGCCTGGATCATCTTGTAGTGCCAGAAAGTAGGAAAGTGCTTTAAAACACACACACACACACACACACGCACACACACAGAAAATGATGGGACGTGTCAAAATGAATCAGTCTAAAAGACTTCCCAATGACTCAAGCTGGAAAACTGTGAGCAACAAAATAAATAATGGTAGCATTGGATTATTACCCAGAGACTAAAATAAATATCCACGAGGCTATACTGATATAAAAAAGATTAAATAAGAAAGGAAGGGAAGGAAGAAAGAAAAAAGGGAAAAAAAAGAATGAGAGAAAGAGAGAAAGAAAGGAAGAAGGAAAGGAGAGGGAGGGTGGGGAATCTTCCTCACAGAGTTCCAAATAATAAATGCGCTAGATAGCATGAAATTGAAAATCGCCACTAGAACGCTACAGTAATAATTACTGTTGGAAAGATTGACTGATGAATGCAAAAACTGTGGAGGAAACTTAAAGAAGAAACAGTACAATTGCAGAGTCTCAAAGCATTTCCTTCCAAACATTTAACTTATTTCTCTTATTTCTTTAAAATACCTATGACTATTTAAAGCAAAAATTATAACACTGTATTGTGGGATTTATAACATGGGTAGATGTAAAATTTATGACAACAATAGCACAAAGGACAGACAGAGGTAGATGGAACCGTTCTGTAGCAAGTCTTCCATATTTTACATTGATTAAACTGGTGAACTATTAAGTCTAGGTAGGCTGTGATATGTTAAAGATGCATATTGTAATCTGGACCAACCAGTAAAAATCCAAAGGTGTGTCACTTAAATGCTAATAAAGGAATTAAACACCATACCAAAAAACGTTTGTACAAGACTGTTCACAGGAGATGACCTGCACGTCCCCAGGAGCAAGATGAGCGCACTTTGGGGCATCCACAGAGCAGAACGTCCTCAGCCGTGCCAAGGAGAAAACGCTGACACACATATGCTGAGAGAGACTCATCAACCTCGTGCTGAGGGAGGCAAGCTGGACAGAAACCAACACACATGGGATGATTTCAGCCAAGATGAACCTATGCTGAAAAAACCAGAACAGGGGTTGCATCGGGGGAAGGAAAAAAATTGTCTGGGAAGGAACAGGAAGGAGTTTTCTGGGGGTGATGGAACTATCCTATTCTTAAAGGGATGAAAGTTATATGGGCATGTTTATTTGCCAAAACTGTACGGTTGAGATTTGTGCCTTTCAGTGTGCATACATCTTACTCACCACACACGCACAAAGGCTTAAAAGAATAATAAAGTGAGGTGAGAATGGGATGGAGTGTGGATGAAACAAAAATAGCAGATTAGTAGTTGTTGAAGCTGGGTGATGGGGCTACTATGCTATTTTGCTTATTTTGTATATTGTTTAAATTGTTCTGTAATAAAACACTTGTATAAGAAGACAAACTCGATATACAGTGTTCACTGGTAAGATATCAGTTACCTTTGGGGAGGAAATAGGGAGAAAGGGATTGTCGGGGCCTGAGTAAAGCTGGTGTTAGTTCTTGGTCACACAAGTGTGTTCGCTTTGTAATAATTCTTTGAGATTTACGTGGATGACTTCTGCATATATTTCTGTACGCATGTTATACATCAATAAACATTTTAAATCCTGCATATTTGTACAAAGATACTAAGTCAATATCTTAGAATAACAGCAGTGTTTTGTTTTAAAGTGGAACACATTCACTCATGACACCATTAGATGGATTTTAATACTCCCAAGTATCTATTAATGCCCTCATCCCTGCGTGGCTCCTGGGTCTTTCCATTTTTGCCTCAGTTTTGTAAGTGGCATGGATTTGAGTTTTTATGATGCCATCTTTCTCCAGCAAGGTCCACCCCCACCACGATGCTCACCAAGGCCTCGACACCTAGCACAGTGCCGTGTTCACAGCATGCACTGAAGACCTGTGAGACTGGGTTGGATGAGGAACAAAATGAGGAGCTCATGATGTTCGTAACTTATGTCTAGGTGCCATACTGTGACTTAGGAAATTGGTAGAGTTTTTCGATAGCTTTGCTATGCCTTCTAATTTTTCCTATTTAAAACAATGGGAAATAGGGTCTCAGAGTTCTTTCTCAGAGAAAGTCTGACATTTCAGGCACAGATTACTGACAATTATTAATGGCATATGACTTTCCCACCTCATCTTAGTGTTAAGTTTTTAATTTCTTACCTTGGAAATGACCTAACATTTCTTCTTCCAAATCTTGTAGTAATACCGATGCTCCAGAAAGTCAGGCCACAGATATTCTGCTGTTGTGCATCCTCCCTGCAAAGAAGTGGAGCTGTGCATCCACCAGTCTAAGAAGTGTGTGGTGCTGTAGTATTTGGAGTCAATCAGAAAAGCTAAATGGAAAAACGACTTCAGAGAATTATCACCATAACCCCCCACAGCAACAAATTATTTTGTGATTCTGAGGGTATATTCAAACAAGGATATTAAAACTAGTTCCCAAGGAGCCAGCCCTATAGTAGAGCAGAAATTGCATATTACCTTCCTGCACAAACTTGCCTAACATTGTGGGAAGGACCAAAGGGACGTTTCGGTGTTGTTGCCTATGTTAACGAGGCCAAGAGGTCCACACTGGGATAAGGAAGTCCAGTGAACCAGCCTGTGTGCAGCGTGGGAAAAGGGACATGTGTGTGGTCCCCTGAAGTGGCTTAGGGGTCACTTACCAGTGCGCCTGAGTTTCCTGTCTGTATAATGCAGGAATTGGGGCTGTCCAATGTGATGTTTTCTCCTTTTTATGACATGGCTCAGGGCAGTCCTTCTAAGACTCCTGACCAAGGTATGGGCCCTTCAGGCAGATTGGGTCCAAAGGGAGGATCTCTGCAGCGACCCTGACCACGGGTCCAGAGCGAGGATCATGGCAGCCTGGAGGGATGGGGGGATGGTAGGACAGTGGCCTTGAAAAGGCAAATTCCAGGATCCCAGGCACCTGGTAGTTCCATTTTAGATATTGAATTCACATTTCAAATACTGGCCAGGGAGCTTCCACCAGGGCTGCAAGCAACCTCAGCAACAGCCAGGCTGGTGAGCCCCACCCCTACCTGAGTCCCGGCCTCAAGGGATGCAGCCCAACCACACTGCGCATACTCTGGGAGGTGGGCAGGGCATGGAGAATGGGCGTGGTATAGAGAAGAGGGTTGGATGGAGAATCAGAGGCGTGGAGCCCAGGGCCCGAGAGACAAGGCACGAGTTGGGGCCACGAGCTGTGCATGCTGGGAGCTTTTCTCTCTTAACCGCTCCCAGCTGGCAACCCGTAGGGCTGCAGGACTAGAACTCCCAGGAGGCTCTGGGCACGAGGCCGTGCCTAGCTCTGGGGGGAGGAACAGGGCAATGTGAGCTTGGCCGAGGGCCAAACCCCCATTGAATCAGGACTCTGGCCCTGCACCCGCTCCAACTGGACTGAGTCCCGGAGGGAATGAGAGGGACCAGGGAGTTAGGAGGGTGTGGCGGCTGCAGTGGCAGCCGCGGGCCTGCCACATGCAACTGCTTTTGTCCAAAATGGAAGCTGGACTGGCGCCTCTTCCCCACCACCTCCCTCCGTTGCTTGATTCCTCCTCCCACCTGCATGCCTGTGGGTCTTTCCACAGCCTCCTACCTAGTCCAAGGCCAGGTGTTTCTCTAAAGTGCTTATGGGAACTGGTTTGACATCCCAGAAACTTTCCAGTTTGCCTGCTGCCCTCTGCCATCTCCAGCCAAAGTGCCATCATTTCATCAGCTTTTGGGAGACATTCGCCCTTGTGGCCCCTCTTGCAAGCACAACTTAAGAGTTTGCAGGGTGGTAGCATTGGCTGTTGCTTGCCTTTTTCACAGGTGTGGAAGTTGAGGCATCCTCGGGGTTAATCATTGGTTTCCCCAGGATCTGCTAAGAGCAGAGGGGAACAACACAATTCCCAGGCAAGTATCTAGTAAGCCGTTTTCACTAACCCATTCCAGTGCAGAGGCCTCCAAAACAGCATCCTTAAGATGAGAATAGCTTAAGCATTTTGCCCTTTAGATTGATCACCTAATCTCAGCTCAGGCCTGAGTGGCCAGTCTCTCAGGGACATGAGTGATGACTCTGATCTTTCAGGAAGAGACCGGTGGTCCAGCTTTGGGAGAGGCATGTTCATGGTAGACAGCACCTGGGCAGCATTTGAAACCCGTCAGCTTTAACATCTCTGCTTTGGATTCTGGCAAGTTTCCAGGATAAACATGCCCAGGGATAGTCAAATGTACCGTATTCTTTAAAAATTGATTAGAGTAGTGAAAGGAACAGAGCATAAAATATCCTGATTATTTGCAAAAGATGAAATGCAAGCAAGACCTTCTTGTTAATTTTTTTCTCCTCATTCTCTTGGCTGTACTATACGCTTGAATGCAGAAAGAAAAAATTTGCATTGCCAAGTTATCTTTTCCTGAGATTGGTAAATTAACTTAAAAGTCTTATTGAAACCTGTGGAGGAATGGTTAGCAGCTTTCATGATTCATGTCCTCCCTAAAAACCTGGGTGTTGATCTACATGAAAAAAAGTCCTTGTTTATATTACACATCCCAATAGGTTACATTTCCGATTCCTGAATGTGGGATATCATCAAAACAACTGAAAAAGCTGGTCATGGAAACTGGACCCTGTCACTATGTGAAGAATTTACCTCTTTATGAATTAATGACTCGAATTCTTTCACATTTTTGTAAAGAACGGACGAGAAACTCTGCAGTGTCTCTGAATGTGGCAAGACGGGGAATTCTCCTTAGACCACATCCTCGAGTTCTTCTCTCGTGTTCAATAGACCCGGGTGATAGTCCGTGTGGTCAGGTGCAGCGCCGCTCCCCCAGCCCCCAGTGTTCCATCCTACTCTGGCCTGTGACCTCTTCAGGGGGTTCTGATGACACTCCTCCACAAGGGTTGGAAGGAGACATTGTAACATGAGGATATTCATCATCTTAAAACAACGATTAATGGAGAGGAAAGTCTCGGGTTCTGTGTGCTCCGATGCAACTGCTGTTGGGGTGTGGCTTCAGTGACCACTGTGCTCCCAGCAGTCCCCACAATGGCTGTCTCAGACATTTGATCTCCTGGTGCAACCACAGCAGCTGTTGACAGAGCTGAGCGCTCGTGGTTCAATGTCTTCCGTCAGATTTTGTGGCTCTGACCCTCCTATGCTCACCCCCTTCCCATTCCTATCTGCTGAGTTGATTGCTTTGTAGTTGTTTCCTAGGAGCCACTGTGTGTAACTGGATTTCACAGTGTCTTTAGAGACCCATCTTCACTACACGAGTCACTGTACAACAGTGACTTATCCTGGTGTAGCCCGTGTTCATCATCTCCAGTGGAGCTGTGAAGAACCCTGCTTACTAGTACCCTGTCTCATTCTCATGCTGCTGGGGCTGCTTATGAAGTTGAGCATCCCGTCTTTGGTCTCATTGCCATTATTCTTTTCATCGATTATTTTGAAGTCGGATATGACTTTGTTAATAATGTGGACACTTGCTGTCACAGGAACTTTTATGTAACTTCCCCAACAGCTCTGTGAAGTAGTCCTGTGATCCCCATTTTACAGGGGGGGACACTGAAGCTCAGAGAGATGGAGTAGCTTCCTTCATGTCACACAATTTCTCGGTATATTTTGTGTCTCCACCTGGAGCTCCGCTTCTCAGGTGAGTGCACTTAGGTGGTGTTCCACTTTATGCCTCTCTGCCAGTCTCCCCAAAGGCACACGCCCCATCCTGAGTCCATTGTCTGCTTGATGGCAGTCACCCTGCACAAACAGTCTCCGGGCAGGGATTGGACTAGCGGGGCGTGGTCCTCCGGCTTACTCTGGGCAGGTACTAGGTTCATGGCGAGAGCTGGAGCAGTGGAAGATACTGACCGTCACTCACCTGGAAGGTTTGTTATGTAGAAATACTCCACTGACTTTTTGCAGGTGTCATGTCTTCTTTGTCTTCATTGCTCCTCTGGGCATTCTCCTACAGTCCAGGCTGTGCAGTAACATAGAGTACAGAGACTGGTGAACATAATACTGTTGCCATGCACCAAATGGTCACATCACTCATTTTTCTAATTATGAAACAAATACACACTGTAAAAAAGTCAAATTGCACTGATCTATGTAGAGTAAAGTGAAACATTCCCCTTTCATCCCCTTCCCTGCAAACTCACTCTCCTACTCAGAAGAAACTATTGTTAAGAGGTTGTGACTTATTCTTCTGGAAATTTCTTATGAATTTATAAATACACAAAATTTTTTTTAAACATAAATTACATAACTACATCGTTTGCAATTTGCTGTTTCCTAAACCATATATCATAGACCTCTCTCCTTATCAGTGCACATCACTCTAACTTACCTTTTTAGAAGTTTTAGAGGTATTCCAAAGAATAGGTATACCATGATCTGTTTATATCTTCTTTGATAGCAAAGGGATTACATCCAGTTTCACTATTATACATAATGCAGCTATAAGATCCTTGTATGGAATTTATTACACTGCTTTCAACTGCTCAATATGCTTTGTTTCCTTTTAGTCAGAGACTATGATATATTTTTAACACTTTTACGGGAATTATTTTATAGGGAAATTAATTTTATCACTGAATAACGACATTTATGCGGAAGCTGGACTTCAAGGTCATCCATGTCAGTATTCTGGAGAAAAATAATGAAACTTAGAAGGTATTATGCTTGCTCCATCACATTCTAACAAGTCATGTTAACAATGTGAGTTGAATCTTTGAATAGCCTCTACTTTCTCTGTTCAGATGAACGATGACTTTTTCTTGTCTTGAAAACTTCTGACTCCAAGAGCTCTCAGTTGGGTTTCAGAGAGGGTAAGATATTGGTGTTGTATCTATTTCTCTTCAGCTGTAGGCTGCGTCTTCTAAAGATCATAGAATTGATCATGGTCCAATCGATATATGTGATTTGGTTCAAAAATTCAAAGTAATGAACTCAACATAGGAATCTATATCTTTTGTTCTTAATAAAGAATTTCCTTTGATATCCTTAAGTCTCTGTGATTACTAGTAAAAACTCACCTATGGGTGAAGAGATGTGGTTCTGCTGACAATGTCTGGCTTGAACATCCATAGTTAAGCCTGCCACATCTGTAGGTAGGTTACACTTGACCTCTTGATGACCTCTGCCCTTGGTCTTTGACCTGGGAAAAATAAGAATTTAAAAAAGCTGCTGTTATTAGCACTCAATGCTAGAAACGCCCATTAAAGAGTGAGTTTGGTTTGGTAAACCAAAGGGAGTATAAGCAGAACAAAGTCATTAATATCTATAAAATTTCAAAAAATTCTAATTTTTAAAAATATAACTCTGTTTTTGCCACAGTGCAAACTGTGTATATATGAATGACGTATCCCTCTGTCCATTTCTTAAGTTATTTCCATTGATTTGATGGATTTATCTTCAAACCTGGATTCCAAGTGTGAAAGGACATCTTGGTCCTTCAAAAAAAAGAAACCATTGAGATTTAATTTTCCTTTAGCTCGGCATCCCAAAGGTTTGAGGAATAAATGATCATGTAATGATACAATGATTTTGAAATCTAATTGTTAATTAGAGGGGTGTAAGAGATGACCGAATGGTGGTTCATCACCATGGTCAAGGGTATTGTACACATGGACATGTAAACACGATTCAGGAAGCTGCTTCAGCACCGTGACATCACTGAGAACCACAGTGCAGGGGGATCTAGGCACAAAGCCGTCTGCCTCGATCTCCTGGGTTACATGTAGATCCAGGTGTCTTGACAGTGGCTTCAGAGAAGCTAACTTTTATCTATTTCTCCCCTTCCTTATCTCCAGTTTACCTCAAACACTCCTGACTACCATATTTTAAAGTAAGACCAATTATAGTTATCTATGTGAGATTCTTGTTTATTATTAGAGAGTGATAGTCAAGGATACAATCAAATATCATTTAATTGACCTAATTAAATTTGTTGTACCTTATAATTGATTAGAACACTACATTTAGTTGAGCGTTTGATATTCACCAAGTGTGTTAATCTGCTTACAACTGCTATGTGCCTGACTCCTCGTAGAAGTGTATCTTTGGCCCATCACAAGATTTTCATGACTCAAATCATCATAAATTAAGATAATGTACTGTCTTTTGGATGATAGGGAGACATATGGGTCCATTTTGGAAGTATGCCCATCTGTCTTTGCTGCCCATGGGAAGTTGCTGGTTACTAGGTCTCCAGGTGGCTTGCACAAGCCCTAGGTCTGTAATAGCTTGGTGCCTCTCCTTCTAATTGGGGTAGAAATAAAAGAGATCAGAGAGACTTATTAAAGTTTTGGTTGCATGAAGTCTTCTATGAAGACCATCCATGCATAGTGTTCTGGATAGCTCTCTGTTCCTAAGACTACTAGTTACTTAAAGGGCTTGTCGGGAACTGTGAAAGGTCTGATATTTTACCTTTCCTGCAAGCTAATAAGTCAGCCCACAATGGTTTTACAGATGCTGGCAAAAGACAGGAGACCCATGGGTCAGAGACAAAGGACTTAATGACACAGCAATAGCAGTGGCCAGAGTATCAGCATTGGCACTGGTTCACTAAATCCCACTTCCTACAGGCTGATACACAGTGGGCCAGGTGACATGCAGAGGGTTACAAGATCTCAGAGCCTAAGGAATTCAAATCTTTGATAACGGGCAGGATGTCTGCTAACCTTTGCCCTGGGGGGGTGTTATTTTTATTATACTGGGCAGTAAGCAAGGCTACCCTTTGCTCCAAAGGAGGCCACTATTTCTATCTTCCAAGCCTCCCAGCTCTACACACATCCTTGAAAAGATAAGCTGGTCTTACTGGCTTTCAAAGATAAGCTTGAATGAGACTTGATCATCATTCAGTTCTTCTGTTTCCTTTATTGAGATTGTGCAAATATGCTCTTTTCTCTGTAAAGTTCATTAACTTTATTCATACATAAGGGATGCTTTTGGTTTTATTTGTTAAGTTGAAATTGTCTTATTAGAGGAAATGATGAAACTGTTATGGGTTGGATCTGAAAGTATGCTTTTCCAGGAAAAATGTGAAAGAAGATCAGTGCTCACAGAACTTTGCCACAAGGAGCTGATAGCAACTTAAATTATTTTAATTTGAATAGTGTTTTGTACATCTTTCTTCCATTTACTTCATCCTCTCTGCTTCCTGTAACTCTCATATGGGAATGGGGCACTTTCAGGGATTCACTGAACTCATTTACAATATTCAAATGGTTTTGTTTGTTGTGTTTTTTTTTATTGAGGTAAAGTTGACATACAATATTATATCAGTTTCAGGGGTACAACGTAATGATTCAATGTTTGAGTATATATTGAAATGATCACCACAATGAGTCCAGTTAACATACGTCCCCATACATAGTTACAAATGTTTTTGTCTTGTGATGAGGACATGGCATATTTCAAGGTGCAGAAGACTCAACGATGGTGTCATACTTTTCTATATACAGCTTGATGAATTTGGACATAAGTATACACCCTTGAGACTGTCACCACCATCAAGGCCACAAACATTTCCATCACCTTCCAAAGTTTTCTCTCACCTCCTTTATTACTATCATTCTGTGGTAAGAACTCTTAGTATCTACTCTAGTAGCAAATGTGACGTATGCAATAGAGTTTTGTTAGCTGAAGGCACTACGCCGTATCCTACATCTCCAGAACTTATTTATCTTGATAACTGAAACTTTGTATCCTTTGACAATCAGCTTCCCATTTCTCCATCTCCCCAGCCCCTGCCAACCACCATTCTAACCTCTGCTTGTATGAATTTCACAATTTTAGATTCCACATATAAGTATTTGTCTTTCTCTGTCTGCCTTATTTCACTTAGCATAATATCTTCTAGGTCCCTCATGTTGTCAAAAATGGCAGGAATTCCTTCTTTTTTCAAGGTTGAAGAATATTCCATTTCTTTATCCATTCATCATCAGTGACGTTTAGGTTACTTCCATATCTTTGCTATTGTGAATTAGCTGCAAGGAACATTAGAGTACAGGTATCTTTTTGAGACCCTGATTTCAATTCCTGTGTGTATATACCAGAAGTGGGATTGCTGGATCATATGCTAGTTTTCTTTTTTGGAGGAACCTCCATACTGTTTTTCATAATGGCTGTACTAGTTTACATTCCCATAAGGGTTCCTTTTATTTACATCTTCACCAATATTCGTCATTTTTAGTTTTTCTGATAATCGCCATCTTAACAGGTGTGAAGTGATAGCTCATTGTGGTTTTGATTCGTATTCCCTGATGATTAGCGATGCCAAACACCTTTTCATAGACCTATTGGCCACTTGTATATCTTCATTGGAAAAAGTCTATTGTGGTCCCTTGCCCATTTTATAAATTGATTTGTCTTTTTGTTATTGAGCCAACACAAATAAAGGAGAACAAAATTTCCAGGCATTATGGATGCTTCCCAGTTGATGCAGATGGTTTTGTGTTTACAGTGGTACCAAAAGATCATGTTTCGTGTTTTTTCTTCGGCTTGTTATAAGACCCGCAGTAGCTGCAGCATGGCAGATAATCGAGATCTTCTGGGTTTGGAGGTTTACAAAATAAATGAGTGGTAAGGATTTTTTATTTTTCCAAGGAAGTTATTGTGATCATTGTCCATGGAATCCAGGATTAGATAGGTGGAGGAGAAAATTAAGGTCAGGAATGGTGATCTGGCATTACTTCTGATCTTGAGGGACAGGTATTTACTGCATGAGTGTTTGAATAAAAATATTAGAGATCAGGAATTTGTGGTGGGTGAATATGTTTTCTGAATTATTTACTTTTGAACACAACCACTTGGATTATGTGAACATCTGGGATATGGGAGTAAGTCGTTAGCAGGGGGTGGTTGATAATATCACTATTGATTTAACCTCTATGAACACCAAGTGGTCAATGGATTAAGCAAATGAGTAGACAGAAAACACAGAAATGGTAAAAATTGGGATTTAGTAAAGGACTGGGGACTGACTGTCCTGAGTGGGAGTGCCAGGACTTGTGCGGTTGAGAGTGACAAGGACAAGAAGAGAATAGAATCACACTCAAACAAGGAGGGGGTGTTAACAGGATGGAGGGGGAGAAATTATCTGGAGTAGCTTTGAGTTTTGACCTTGAGCTTTCTGTTCTTGATGCAAATCTGCCTGATGACATCCTGGGACACAGGTCAGATCTATCCCCAGGGGATCGAGGGAGGGTGGAAGTACAAAACAGCCAGGATAATTGTCCTAAAAAGGCAGGCTTCCTTTATCATTTGACCCACTTTCATGATTGGTTTATCTAGGGTAAGAGGAAAAGAAAGATGATAAGAAGGATGATAGTCACGTCTTCGCAGACTTGGTGAACACAGAAGGAGCAGCAGGGGCCTGGCTTCCTGAGGACAGGTTTAGGCTGAGGGCTAAACCCACCGCAACAGCCTGGAAGAAGCTACATCCAGCAGGATAGACGAGCACGGAAGCCAGAGACCTGCTGATGGCACCAGCTCGGCAACTCCTCCTGGAACAGCCCAGCCAACACCACTGTGTCCCATGACCAGGGCCTCCTGCCCAAAAATGGCACCCTGCTGCCCATGGGCTGAACAGATCCCTCTGCTTGTTAACCTGGACAAGATAGATGGGAATGTTTCAGAGAATGCTCAAGTGAGAAACTATCAAAACCACAGCCCACTCAGTCCCCTGCCCCACACTCCCCTCCTCTCTTTCCAGACCCACAGCCTCCACTCTGTCTTGGTCATCAGTTCTCTGCTCAAGGACTCGTCTTGGCTATAGAGCTCCTTAAGTTTTTCAGAGCTTTACCCGAGGGGAGGGGAAAGAGGGAAGGATAAATTTAGGGATAATGTGAGGGGTCTGAGTGCAAATCCCTTTTCTTTGACAACCCAAGAGATTCAACCTGCCTGGAGGAGTGTTCTCACTGGGCTCCTCTGAGCGCTAAGGTCTCATGGGACTGGGAGGGGACTCTCCTGTTGGTCACTGGGGTCTCCACTCCCCAGCTCTACAGAGCAGCTCTGTTTTGACCACTATGAGTTTCAACTCACCATAGAGTTCTGTTGCTATAAACACTTGAAAATCTCCAATGTGGCTCAACCCAGTACCTGACATTTAGGGAAACTGAGTCCTGAAGCAGAACTGGTTCACTAAGGACACCAGGAGACTTAGAGACCAACTGCCGACGCCCAGGCCCTGTCCCCAGCATTTGCTGCCTCCCAGGAGTTCCCAGCTGACTGAGGCACCAATGGCAGTCATACAGGAGATCCCCCATCCATCCTGGTCCTCCTATGGAGAGAGGCTTACCCACGGGGAAACTTCCCCCGATGTGTTCTTCAGGTGGCTTGTGGAAGTTTTCTGCAGAGCAGAGATGACAGTGCAGGGCGAGGAGAAGTTCTTCCAGATCTCGCACTCCTGGGGAAGGGAAAAGAATGAGGTGTGAGGTTGGGCACTGGAGCCCCGCTTGCTCTAGCTTCAGTCCCCTTCTATTTAAATCTCCCCTCCTGGATGAGACAGATGCTCAGGGAGCCCCAGAAGGACATTTAGGACTCAGAGAGTAACACTCACAAGGAGGAGGAGTTTAGCTCAACCCAGGGAATTAGACAGGTAGGAAGTGAGCATCCTCCCACTAGGACCTGGAGTCAAGGTCAGTGGGCCCCTGGCAGGAAGCGCCTAGGGACTTGCAGGAGCTTAGACCACACACTGCAATCCTGGGAGCTGATAAAGGTGGAGAGGCAGTTCCCAAGTCTCCAGAGAGGGGCTCCACTGGGCCTCCCACGGCACGCCTGGGCCACCTGGACCCAGTGCTCTACCACCCTCGCCCTGTCCTGGGCTGTCATGCTCGCGTCCCTGAGGCAGGTGGTGATGACGAGGCTGGCCACCCTTCTGAACTGGTCGATGGTGGCCTGGATGGTGGGTGTCTAGTGCTCACTGCCAGGCTTGTTCTTCTTGTGCCAGGTGGATCCCAGGCACTGAGAGGGCACCACCTTCCAGAAGAGCTCCTGGGGAACAGGGGGAATGTCATCCAGCCCTGCCACAGGTCACCTCTGTGTCCACAGCCCCTAAAGTCCGACACAGGTGTCACAGTTTAGAGCTGGAGCTCAGGAAGCTCAGGATGTGTCCTGAGCCTTGTGAGAGTCCCTGGGTTTTCTTCTCTGTCCACCGAGGGTGCCCAGCACAGGATGACCCAGGACCCAATCCCGGCAGGGAAGGGAGAGGGGCATTTGCACCCAGCCCGTCCTGGCTAACTCCAAGCTCCAGATGGTGGCTCAACTCTGCTCATGTCAAGGAGGCATCTTCCACCACCTTGATCTCCGCTCTGATCCCACTCCCCATTCTGATGCACATTCCCCCGTGGCAGCTACAACCACTGGCCTTGTCTGTCTCCCTTGTAGTGAAGCACACATCAGGTGTCAAGTCCTGAGGCTGTTGAGCCTCCTGAGGAGACGGCAGGGCCACCGTAGACCTGGCTGCACACAGTGAGTTCCCCTCCACTGCTGATGGGCCAGGCCCTGTCCAGCTTTCCATCTCTTCTACCTCATGGAGCCGGCACAGCCACTCTGTGCAGCAGGTCCTGTTAGTGTCCACCTCTACGATCTGCAGGTGGACAGCAAAGGCTTGGGGGTTCCAGAAGTTGCCCAGGTCATACGGTTGGTAAGGGGTGGAGCTGGGATTTGGGCCCAGATCATGGGAGTCTGGATCAGGTCTGGGACAACGATGGCAGAGGGAAGGCCTGTTCCACCCTGCCCTGAGAGCCCAGCTGCTCACCGCATCCATCACGGTCAACCGCTCTACCACCTGCTTAGGAGAGAAGGCCGTGAGGTTGGGCTTCTTCTCACGCTCCTTAACAGCCACAGGTGGAGACAGACTTCCCACTAGAAATGATGGTCCAGGTGACTCCAGCTCAGCAGCTCCCACTCCTGCTGGAGCCGATGTTGGCCCTTGCTCCAGCTCCAACACTGCTGATGGAGGGGACGCTGGCTCCAACGCTAGAAGGGGTGATGTCAACGGAGCTGTAGCCAGCTCTACCTCCACCACTGCCCACTGCTCTGCTTCTGCCACTGGCTGGAGCTCTGCAGCTGGCGCTACAGTGGGATAAAGAGAAAGATTCACCCACATAGCTGACTGTCCATGTGTCCCTCTAAACACAGGAAAGATCCCACTTCCCTTCCAGGAATATGCAGCCTGCAGTCCCCCTTACCCTCTGCCTCTGTCTCAGTGGCCTCCAGAAGCTCAAACCGGGCAAGGGTAAGAGGGTCATGGCAGCTCAGCTCCGAACCAGGCAAGGTTACCTGCGTGTACATCCCCTTTAGCTTGAAAAAGGGACAGCCCCAGTCTGGTCATGCCCTAGTTCTGCTCCAACCTGGTTATCTCAAGGTCCTGAGTGTGGAGACCCTCTGCTCCTGCTCTTATCTCAGAGCAGCACTGGATGGTGTTTGTGGCCTCAGGCACCTTCCCCTTGCCTAGTGAGTTGGTGAAATTGAAACCATTGGGCAGCTCCTCGATGACCTTCTGATTGGAGTTCTGCAAAGACTGCTCTGGAGCTGGGCCAGAAGGAATCAGGGGCTGCCTGCACACTGCCACTGGGGTCAACCCCCAAGAGAAAGTCTGCTCCTCAGTTCAGGCACAGAGGGACATCCCTGCAAAGAACTGTGGTCAGGCAGGAAAAGAGATGAAACCTCTATGGCTCAGTAACATAAGAGTAGAGGAGCTCACCTTCTCATGCTGCCAGCCATGACCTGGGCTATGAACATGACAGGCCCACCATGCTTCCGACACCTAACAACCAGCTCCTGCCCAAGAATGGCCTACCCCTCATACCCTGCCTTCTCCCCTCTGCACAAACACACACAGACACACACACACACGATGAAGTGTAAGGGGTGTGGGGCTGATCAGGTGGGATCACAGTTGTGTCCTGGCCTGCACTAGCCTTTCCTGGGCTGCCCCGTGTTACCCTTCACTGCCTCCTGCCAGATGTCCAGAGGCGTCGGGGATGAGGGCTGAGCCAACGTCGGCAACGACCAAAAAGTTTCTCTTTCTGGTTTTTTTTGAGCCTAGATCCTCCAAAATTTGGGATACAACAACAAAATATTTTTGCCTGTTGACTGTCTCCAGTCAAGTGAGCTGAATTGGGGGCTGTGGGTGCCTGGTTACCAGAGTTCTAAGATCTGTTGAGGTTTATGACCAAGGAAGTGAGGTCATTTTTCAAGATTCCTTTACCTGGGCCCCTTCCCTCAATCAGACTTGTCCAGAGCTGCCGCCTGTGCCCTGGCTGCTAACCCTCCTCCCCCATGTCATCTCTTGAACTGTACACAAGGAGCCTACACAGCCCTAGCCACGGCTCCCTGGAAACCTAAGTCGGGTCTTAGCTTTGAGGAGACAGAGACGAATGCAGACCTCCTTTTTCTTACCAGTTCTTCATCCTGAGAAAGTCCCTGTACCTCTCAGGTCCTCCTCAGTCTCTAAACCTGCACCATGGGGATCAGGCTAGAATCTACTTCCTAGGGATGTCACCCGGTGTATATGACATAATATCTATTACCCCTGTGGGCTGGTGTCACATGTACGTAAGGCACAAACTTAGAGATGGAAGAATAACAAGAAGGGGTGACAGGTAGCACAGAACACCACTCAAAACAGGCCTGGGTTCTAGCAATGTGATATTGGAACAGTCGCTTCCAACTTGGCCTCATTTTCAGGTCAGCATCATGAGGGGGTTGAAACTAATGGAAATTTAGATACTGCCATCCTGTGGCATAAAACCATTCAATTGTTTCCTGTTTAATGGAGAATGTGACCCAAGTGCCTCATCTTCGCATACGAGGTGGGCAATCTCCACAGTGGTACCTAGTAAGCGCCACCCATGGTATAGCCATCCCAGTGGAACCACTAAGTAGTTAGTAACTGGCTTCTTAACATAATAACAGCCAAAGTGATGGGATGTCTTGTCTAAATTTTAACTAAAAAAGTCTCTCACTTCCTCTTACTCCCTCTTTCATGTCCCATCTCTCTCTCTCTCTCTCTCACTCTGTCGAATCCCTGTAACTGAGGAATCAAATACCAGTGTTTTTGGGCTGCCCAATGTGGACGCCTAGAGAGGAGAGAAGCACGAGATTGCCCAGGCCAACAGACAGAAAGAAACTCAGGCTCTCAGTCCAAACTGAACCCTGAAAGCTGAGAGTGAACTTGGGGGCCAGTCCTCCCCAAGTTGAGCCTCAGTTGCAGGCCACACAAGGGGGTGATGAGGTAAGAGGGAAGAAAGGACTGTGGGAGCTTTCTGCCTGATCCACCTGGAAGAGTGAGGGCGAGAACAGTGTCATGTGACACTGAGTCCTCAGGAGAACCTGTGAGGTAGCTGGAATTCTCACACCTTCCAGATGAGGAAACAGCCTCGGGGAGGCCTGGCCCAAAGCCCAAGCTCACACCCAGAGTGAGAGTTGGAGCTTGGCTTGTTCTAGGATCACAACACCTTGGAGGATGGAGTGCTATTGGTACCAGATGCCTGGAGTCAGATGTCCACGGTCAGAGGCCAGCGGTGCTGGAGAGAAATGGAGTGAGGGGACTATGGTCTTACTGACACTCACCTCGACCCTGGCAGCAGAGGCCCTCCACGTTTGCCCCCCCACAGATCAGCCCCCAGAGAGTGCAGGAGAAGCAGCAGCAGCAGCAGGTGAGTGTGCCTGTGGGGGAGGGGTTCTGCCCTCCCAGCTGGAGGCCCTCAAATCAAGAGAGGAGGCCCCTTCCTCTTGCTGCCACAGTGCCTGAATCCCCCAGTAGAAGTGACCGGGGTGAGGGCCTGGAAGAGCTGGTGCAGGATGGGTTTGTTGTGGGGAGGGCCAGGGACTGCACACCCTGTGATTTGCCAGAAGCCGGCCCTGGGAGGTGAGGAGGAGGAGTGTGGTTTTCTTGGGCTGTGAAAGGAGGAGGAGTTGAGGGGAGGCTGCTAAGGGTCTTGGCTGCTCCCCGTGGGAACCCTGGGGTGGGCCAGGAGGCTGAGGGTGAGGACTTTTCAGGGGAGGCTCTGCAGGGGGCTGACTTGAGAGCAAGGACTCATCCCACCCACACCCCGATATCACAAAGTGTCGTCCCCTATCTTGGCACTTTCCTTGGTCACCTGCTGATGCTGCACCTGCTGATGGGTGATAATCTCGAGATGGGCGCACCTGAGGACCAGGCAGGGAGGACCAGGATCCTGAGCCTTGGGATGGGGAGCCCCCGAACTGAGCTCTGAGCTCTCAGCACTTGGCACATCTCCTGTCATAAGAGCCTCTCAGCCACCCCTGGGAGCTGGGGCATCAGGCCCATCTTAGGGATGAGTGAACAGAGGCTCCACCTGAGACACCCATTCCGGTTCCTCAGGCTGGGGAAGCTCAGATCTGCCTGACGGCACAGCTGCTTGAGGTTTTATCTGAGCTGGACGCAGCCTCTCCCTCCCACGCTGCCCATGGAGGGAGAGAGATGTCAGACCCCTCCAAGTCAGGCAGCACATAAGTGGCTGAGCAGTCCCCTCTGCCTGAGGCCTCAGCCTCCAAGTCTGTCATCAGAGAGGGTTGTGCTGCCAGGTCCCTCAGCCTCTCCCCCATGTCCTGCTTCTCTGGAGCCCAGATCCCAGCCTAGGTCCAAGTCCTGTTTTCTGTGCATGCCCGGCCCCCTCTGGGGACCTGGCAGTAGTGCAACATGAGAAGGGGTGGGCCTAGGGGTCTAGTGAGGCTAGAGGGCCCTGTCTGATGGACTCTGGCTCTCTGCCTTCCAGGGGAATGAGATCAACCTGAGAAGAGGACTGAAGTGAACAGCTGCCGCACTGCCTGCAGGGGAGGGGAAGGAGGAGGAAATCAGAGACCCTCTGGGCAGAACAGTCCCTGGCTCCACCCCCTGTATCTTACATTTAGTGGAAGAGTTTGATAACAGAGAAGTGGGAGACCCAACCAATTGGCGGGTGGGTTGAGGGGAAGATGACATCAAGGAAAACATCCTGGAGGAGGGGCTGATTATTCCCATTCTGAGAACAGGTAGAGCCTGGATGGAACTGGAGGGAAGGAGGGTTCCCAGGATGGTCCCCTGCCCCACTCCTCACCACCCACAAGGTCCATGAAGCATCCCCCACCCAGGCCCTATCTGCATCCTCTCCTTCCCTCTGGTCCCAGGAATACCCAGTCATGAGGGCGATCCTTCTGCTCCAGGTGGCCGCAAAGAATTACAACCTAGAGCCCGAGGAGCGATTTGGGGCCTGGTTCTAGGACATGGAGCTGCTCAACGAGAATGATAGGTGAGGCCGGGCAGGAGTTGGGTGAGGGCAGGGGTGGACGCTCCCTGTTGGCCAGTCCAGAGAGCCTGTCTCCGTGGCCCCCCACTCAGCCCCAGGTCTTATTGCATGGCGACCTCTGGGACTCCTAGACTCCAGCTGCTGGGCAGGCAGTGGGGGGACACCTGAGGTGTGTCTCCTGGTAGGCTCACAGGTGCCTTTCTGTCCTGGAGCTACAGCCTGTCCTGCCAGTTGGACCCCCCAGACCTAGTTGGCCAGAAGAATACTCAAGGATAAGAAGAACCCGCCATCATTAAGGTCAGGGGTGAGTGAGTGTCTGGGCCGTGGTGACTGACTCCCAGGGGTTCAGTAAAGCTTCGGGCTAAACGTGCCCTTGGGGAGTTGGACAGCTGGCACTGGGATCCCAGCTCCACTACTGAGCAGTCCTGTGACTGGGGTGACTCTCTTCAGCTTCCTGAGACTCCGTTTCCTCCTCTGTGAAATAGGTGATACCAAATGATCTCTTGCGTGGCAGGGACAAATGGGGTACTGGTGGCTGACAGCACTGAGCACAGAGTCTGGAGCACTCAGTGCAGTGGGGACAGGGTGGGGGCCATGATTCTGAGGGAGGCCCCCCAGGGTAACCCGACTCTTCTACTCAGTCCCCAGGCCCCAACACCGAGCCCTGTACCAGTGGCCGATCACAGCCCCATCCTCAGCAGCGGGGACACAGCTGGGAGGCTTTCGATGCACTGGGCCAGCTCCTCCCACCTGACGGGAAGGGGAGCATTGTAAGCTGATCTCTGAGGTCCCCTGAAACCCAAGAGAGAGGGGACGACCCCACCCCAGCTCCCTGATGTCTCTACCCCAGCACCTATTCACCCATTGGGGAGGGACAGTAGTTATTTGTTGTAAATAATAAATGCCCTATTTGAATATTATATTAAAGTCCTGTTCCCTTTAGAGCTGGGAGTTGTGGTGTGGTTCTGTCGCTTTCTGTAGGCATGTAAGTGAGACACTGAATCTCACATTTCTCCTTGAATCACGAACTCTTCTGGGTTCATCAGCTTATTGTCTGTGGGCGAAGGGAGAAGGGCCAGCCCCTTCCCTGCTTAGTGGGGACACTCCCAAGTCCCCATAATTCCGAAGATCAGTTCATTTCAGTATCATTCAGCTCCTCCAGGAGCAGACATGGCCCCCACCCTTTCTCTTGGGATTTTAAGGTTGAAGGTACTTTCACAGGCAGAGCAACAACCACTGAAATGTGGGTGTCTTTAAAATAGCACTACCCAGGACAACGTCGTGCCACAGGCAGGGGCTGCCTTTCTCCATTCTTGAGGAACAGGGAACTTTTTCTGCTCCTCTTTTTGAGATTTCTTTTGACTAAATTTTAGGAACTTGTAGTTTTCTAGTTGAATCTCTGGAATTGCATCAGCTCTAAGTGATGAAAACAATGTAAAAAGATCAAAACTTTCACGTTGAGAGGACAAGGCCCAAGGAAGCTCATTTGCAAATGGACTAAAGGCAGGCAGGACCTCGCTCCTGAGGCCCCTCTAGGAGCTCCCTGTTCACCCCTGACCTGGATTTGAATCCTGCTGGGATCCTTGTCCAGGACTCTGAATTCCTTCTCCTGCTTGTTTTGTATCCAGGCGGAAAGATTTGTGACGCAGCTTTTAAGGCTACTGCTGGGTCTCGTTCCATAAACATGACTGCTCCCTGTGAACTAGGATTTTCAGCACCCCTGCCTTCCTTATGCAATTCCCTTTAGGGCAGAAATTCCCCAGAAGGCCCCAAGCCTCCTCCCTCGATGGATCCCGGGTGAGCTCTACTTGGCCAGTATAAGGGACCATAATCCTGGTCAGTGAGTGACCTCACACTGTCCCTTGCTGTCCAAGGTGACTTCTGAGCCCGTGTCATTCTGAGGTCCATGGTCTTGGACAATCCTCCAGTTTACACACTAAGTGTTGGTGTTACCAACTCGTCCAAATGGGGCAATTGGGCCTGAGCCCATAAACTGTGTTGCCCCTGGGTTTTTGTGTTTTTGTCCCCAGTCCTGTGCTGTGGTTACATTACCACCACCTGCTGGAGTGTGAACACTGTTTGGAGCTTTCAAAGATGACGCACGACAGAGGTGTGGGGGGCTACAGCAGGGAATGCCACTGAACCGATGGTCCATGGACGTGCATGAACACAGCCTTACCAATTAAAATACTGAAATGCTTCCCATCTGGTGGTGAACAGACACTGCTCTGAGCTCGCACCGAGAACCCACCCCATGACTAGGAGCTTTCAAATGGTTACCAAGTGGCATTTTGAACCTCATCCCTTGGGAACACCCTGTAAGACAAGGACCAGATGAATCGCTTGGCATTTGTGAGTTATCCCCTCATTTCTGATGGCTGCAAGTGTCACCCAGACACACAGGCTGCACTCTGCCAGGGAAGCCTTCTCAGGACAACCAGAAGCTGAAAATGAATCCTGGTTCCCAGCATCCCAAGCCCTTCCTGACATGGCACAGCCACCCAGGAAAGTGATTTGGTAACGGAAAGACTGGGAAGGCTGTACTTTCTCTCCAAAGAGAAAGAGAAGAGCCAACAGTGAAAGCTTGATCCCTCAAATAGACAATTAAATCCCAACAAGCAGTGGGTTCTTTCCGCATTATTGATGCTGAAAAGATCTCTTTTGATAATCGCACGATCCCCCAACTGCCATGTTCATCTCCATGAATCAAATTTCCAACACATATGGATCTAAAAAACTAAGGGAAATCTGGTATTTCCTTAGATGCAACTCTGAATTAGCATGCAACAGAGAACAGAAAAATGGAGACCAAGAAGTAAATATCTAATTTGAGAACATAGACACAAAAGTGCGTTTGAAATAATATTTTGGAATCTATTGGAATATTATACAAAAAGAATAATCCATTTTTAGTAGGTTTTACTGTGACTGTGAGGGGAAAAACTGAATCATCCCGTGACATTGATAACTCGCTGCTGACTTTAAAGTACAAATAAATAATATACATAGTAAAGGAAAATGAGAGAACAGCATGAAAAAGGAAGATCTTTCTCTCCTCACCTGAAACTCAACCTCTCACCTCAGAAAGAAACTGTTGTCTATATTTTCTATGTCTCGAAGCAGAGTTTAATAAAAGAAAAGTATCAATATATTTTAAAGTTTCAAGAGCTCAAAGCAAGGAAACATTAGGGACGCTGCCAAGAGACCTCACTGAGGTGCCTGCTCCATTTAATCTGCTGTCAGGACGGCCTTCTTAGACCCTCACTTTCTCTGCCTTGCTAGCAAGTGTGTCCGCCATCAGTGCTATCACCAGTCTCGCTCCTGTGCTCTTCACTGCCCTTTCCTCCTTCCTGATACCTCCACAGTGGAGCTGTGGAATGCACAGATCAGTTCCTGGAATCATCTCTGCCAAATCTGAAGACCAGCAGGAGTGGGAATGGGACCTGGAATGCAGACCACCTGCGAGCACACCTGGCAGGGATTCACCTGTGTGACTAGGTGCAAGTTTTTACAACGTTTTGGCAAGATTGAAAGGACTTACGCGTTGTCATGCACTGCTGCAGGCCTGGAGTCCTTGCGGTCTCTCGGGCCAGCAGATCTGGTGGGGCTGGTCCAAGTTGTCCTCTCAGAGACCAGAAATTGCCAGGATGGGATGGGATTCTAGTAACTGGCCTCTTGAATATGTCACTGGACAACCTCAAAAGAATGGAAATGCTTAAACCAGGCTTTGGTTTGGACTGGTTCCCACAGTTACGCTGCTTCTTCTGTGAAGACGTGACTTATCATCCTTCTTTTCCTCTTACCCTATAAAAACAAACCATGAAACTGGGTCAAATGATAAAAGAGGCCTGCCTTTTTAGGACAATTATCCTGGCTGTTTTGTACTTCCACCCTCCCTCTACGCACTCGGGATATATCTGACCTGTGTCCTGGGATGTCATCAGGCAGACTTGCATCAAGAACAGAAAGCTCAAGGTCAAAACTCAAGGCTCCTCCAGATCATTTCCCCCTCCATCCTGTTAACACGCCCTCCTTGTTTGAGTGTTAGTCTATTCTCTTCTTTTCCTTGTCACTCTCAACCGCACAGGTCCTGGCATTCCCTCTCAGGACAGTCGGCCCCCAGTCCTTTACTAAATCCCAAATCTTACCATTTCTGTGTTTTCTGTCTACTCATTTGCTTAATCCATTGACCACTTTGTGTTCATAGAGGTTAAATCAATAGTGACGTTATCAACCACCCCCTGTTAGCAACTTACTCCCATATCCCAGATGTTCACATAATCCAAATGGTTATGTTCAAAAGTAAACAACTCAGAAAACATATTCACCCATCACAGATGCCTGATCTCTAATATTTTTATTCAAACATTCATACAGTAGATACCTGTCCCTCAAGATCAGTAGTAATGCCAGATCAACGATTCTCACCTTAATTTCCTCCTACACCTATCAATCCTGGATTCCATGGACTATGATCACAATAATTTCCTTGGAAAAATAAAAAATTCCTTACCACTCATTTATTTTGTAAACCTCCAAACCCAGAACATCCCGATTATCTGCCGTGCCACAGCTACTGCTGGTCTTATGACAAGCTGAAGAAAAAGCACGAAACACGATCTTTTTGTACCACTGTAAATACAAAGCCATCTGCATCAACTGGGAAGCACCCATAATGCCTGGAAATTTTGTTCTCTTTTTTTGTTTGGCTCAAAAACAAAAAGACAAATCAATTTAAAAATGGGCAAGGGACCAGAGTAAAATTTTTCCAGTGAAGACATACAGGTGGCCAGAAGGTGTATGAAAAGTTGTTCAGCATCACAAATCAGGGAATGCAAATCAAAACCACAATGAGCTATCATTTCACACCTGTTATGATGGCGATTATCAAAAAAACTAAAGATGACAAATGTTGGTGAGGATGTGGAGAAAAGGAAACCTCGTGGGAATGTAAACTAGTACAGCCATTATGGAAAACAGTATGGAATTTCCTCCAAAAGTGAAAACTAGCTTATGATCCAGCAATCCCACTTCTGGTAGACACCCACAGGAATTGAAATCAGGGTCTCAAAGAGATATCTGCCCTCTAATGTTCATTGCAGCAAATTCACAATAGCCAAGATATGGAAGTAACCTAAACGTCACTGATGGATGAAGGGATAAAGAAATGGCATATTCTTCAACATTGAAAAAAGAAGGAATTGTTGCTATATTTGATAACATGAATGCACCTAAAAGACATTGTGCTAAGTGAAATAAGGCAGACAGAGAAAGGCAAATATTCCCTTATTTGTGGAAGCTAAAATAGTCAAACTCACACAAGCAGAGATTAGAATGGTGGTTGCCAGGGGCTGGGGAGATGGAGAAATGGGGAGCTGATGTTCAAAGATACAAAGTTTCAGTTATCAAGATAAATAAGTTCTGGAAATCTAGGATACGACATAGTGCCTACAGCTAACAAGACTGTATTGCATACGTTACATTTGCTAATAGAGTAGATATTAAGAGTTCTTACAACAGAATGATAGTAATAAAGGAGGTGAGAGAAAACTTTGGGAGATGATGGATATGTTTGTGGCCTTGATGGTGGTGACAGTCTCAAGGGTGTATGCTTAAGTCCAAATTCATCAAGCTGTCTATGGAAATGTATGACATCATCGTTGATTCTTCTGCACCTTGAAATATGCCATGTCCTCATCACAAGAGAAAAAATTTGTAACTCTATATGGTGACGGATGTTAACTGGACTTATTGTGGTGATCATTTCAACATATATACAAACATTGAATCATTATGTCGTACCGCTGAAACTAATTTAATGTTGTATGTCAACTTTATCTCAATTAAAAAACCACAACAGACAAAACCATTTGAATACTGTATATGAGTTCAGTGAATCCCTGAAACTGCCCCATTCCCATATGGGAATTACAGGAAGCAGAGAGGATGATGTAAGATGGAAGAAAGTTGTACAAAACAGTATTCAAATTAAAATCATTTAAGTTGCTATCAGCTCCTTGTGGCAAAGTTCTGCGAGCACCGATCTACTTTCACATTTTTCCTGAGAAAACATACTTTCACATCCAACCCATAATAGTTTCATCATTTTCTCTAATAAGAAAATTTCAACTTAATAAATAAAACAAAAAGCATCTCTTATGTATGAATAAAGTTAGTGAACTTTACAGAGAAAAGAACATATTTGCACAATCTCAAAACAGGACACAGAAGAACTGAATGATGATCAAGTCTCGCTCAAGCTTATCTTTGAAAGCCAGTAAAACCAGGCTGTCTTTTCAAGGATGTGTGTAGAGCTGTCAGCCTTGGAAGATAGAAATAGTGGCCTCCTCTGGAGCAAAGGGCAGCCTGGCTTACTGCCCAGTATAATAAAAATAACACCCCCCGCCCCCAGGGCAAAGGTTAGCAGACATCCTGCCCGTTATCAAAGATTTGAGTTCCTTAGGCTCTGAGATCTTGCATCTCTCTGCATGTCACCTGGCCCACTGTGTATCACCCTGTAGGAAGTGAGATTTATTGAACTGGTGCAAATGCTGATACTCTAGCCACCGCTATTGTTGTGTCATTAAGTCCTTTGTCTCTGACGCATGGGTCTCTTGACTTTTGCCAGCATCTGTAAGACCATTGTAGGCTAACTTATTGGTTTGCAGGTAAGGTAAAACATCAGATCTTTCACGGTTTCTGACAAGCCCTTAAAATAACTAGTAGTCTTAGGAACAGAGAGCTATCCAGAACAATATGTATGGATGGTCTTCATAGAAGACTTCATGCAACCAAAACTTTAATAAGTCTCTCTGACCTCTTTTATTTCTACCCCAAGTAGAAGGAGAGGCACCAAGCTATTACAGACCTAGGGCTTGTGCAAGCCACTGGAGACCTAGTGACAAGAAACTTCCCATGGGGAGAAAACACAGATGGGCATATTTCCAAAATGGACCCATGTGCTTCCCGGTCATCAAAAAGAGAGTGCATTATCTTAATTTATGATGATTTGAGTCATTAAAATCTTGTGATGGGCCAATGATACACTTCTAAGAGGAGTGAGGCACATGGCAGTTGTAAGCAGATTAACGCACTTGGTGAATATCAAACTCTGAACCAACTTTAGTGTTCTAATCAATTAAAAGGTACAACAAATTTATTTAGGTAGATTAAATGATATTTAATGTTATGCCTGATTATTACTCTTCAATAATGAACAAGAAGCTCATGTAAATAACTATAATTGGCCTTACTTTAAAACATGGTAGTCAGGACTGTTTGAGATAAGCTGGAGAGAAGGAAGGGGAGAAATAGACAAAAGTTAGCTGCTCTGAAGCCACTGTCAAGACCTCTGGATCTACATGTAACCCAGGAGATCGAGGCAAAGGGCTGTGCCCCTAGATCCTCCTGCACTGTGGTTCTCAGCGATGTCACGGGGCTGAAGCAGCTTCCTGATTCGTGTTTACATGTCCATGTGTACAATACCCCTGACCATGGAGATGAACCACTATTCAATCATCCCTTACACTCCTCTAATTAACAATTAGATTTCAGAATCATTGTATCATTACATGATAATTTATTCCTCAAACCTGTAGGATGCCGAGCTAAAAGCAAATCAAATATCAATGGCTTCTTTTCTTTGAAATACCAAGATGTTCTTTCACACTTGGAATCCTGATTAGAGGATAAATCCATCAAATCAATGGAAACAAGTTAAGAAATAGACAGAGGGATATTTCATTCATATATATACATTTTGCATTGTTGCAAAAATAGAGTTACATTTAAAAAATTTAGAACTTCTTGAAATTTCATAGATATTAAAGATTTTCTTCTGCTTATACTCCCTTTGGTTTACCAAATCAAACTCACTCTTTAATGGGCATTTCTAGCATTCAGTGCTAGTAACAACAGTTTTTTTAAATTCTTATTTTTCCCACGTCAAAGAACAAGGGCAGAGGTCATGGAGAGGTCAAGTCTAATCTACCTAGGGATGTGGCAGCCTTAACTATAGATGTTCAAGCCAGACATTGCCAGCAGAACCACATCTCTTCATCCACAGGTGAGTTTTTACTAGTAATCACAGAGACTTGAGGATATCAAAGGAAATTCTTCATTAAGAACCAAAGTTATAGGGCCGGCCCGGTGGCTTAGCAGTTAAGTGCGCGCACTCCACTGCTGGCAGCCCGGATTCGGATCCCGGGTGCGCACCGACGCACCGCTTCTCCGGCCGTGCTGAGGTCGCGTCCCACATACAGCAACTAGAAGGATGTGCAGCTATAACATACAACTATCTACTGGGGATTTGGGGGAAAAAATAAATAAATAAAAAACTTTAAAAATGAACCAAAGTTATAGATTCCTATCTTGGGTTCATTACTTTGAATTTTTGACCCAAATCATATATATAGATTGGACCATGTTCAATTCTATGATCTTTAGAAGATGCAGCCTACAGCTGAAGAGAAACAGATACAACACCAACATCTTATCCTCTCTGAAGCCCAACTGAGAGCCCCTGGAGTCAGAAGTTTTCAAGACAAGAAAATGTCATCCTTCTTCTGAACAAAGACTGTAAGGCTATACTAACATTCAATTTTATTTATTTTGTTTTTTATTTTTGCTTTGTGAGGAAGATCGGCCCTGAGCTAACATCTGCCAATCCTCCTCTTTTTGCCGAGGAAGACTGGCCGTGGGCTAACATCCATGCCCATCTTCCTCCAATTTATATGGGACGTCGCCACAGCATGGCTTGACAAGCAGTGCGTCGGTGAGTGCCCGGGATCCGAACCCGCGAACCTGGGGCCGCCGCGAACCCCGGGCCGCCACAGCGGAGCACGCGCACTTAACCACTTGCGCCACCGGGCCAGCCCAAACATTCAACTTTAAATTGTTAACGTGACTTGTTAGAATGTGATGCAGCTAGCATAATATCTTCTAAGTTTCATGATTTTTCTCCAGAATACTGAGATGGATGACCTTGAACTCCAGTTTCCCCATAAATGTCTTGATTCAGAGATAAAATTAATTTCCCTATAAAACAATTCCCATAAAATTGTTAAAAATATATCATAGTCTCTGACTAAAAGGGAACAAAGCAAATTGAGCAGTTGAATAGCAGTGTAATAAATTCCATACAAGGATCTTACTGCAGCATTATGTATAATAGTGAAACTGGAAATAACCCCATCTCTATCAAAGAAGAAATAAACAGATCATGGTATTCCTGTTCTTTGGAGTAGCTCTAAAACTTCTAAAAAGCTAAGTTAGAGGGACGTGCACTGATAAGGAGAGACGTCTATGATATATGTTTTGGGAAACAGCAAGCTGCAAAACGATGTAGTTATGTAATTTATTTATGTTAAAAAAATCTTTATGTGTATTTATAAATTCATAGGAAATGTCCAGAAGAATAAGCTGCCACCTCTTAACAATAGTTCCTTCTGAGTAGGGGAGTGAGTGTGCAGGGAAGGGGATGGAAGGGGAAGGTTTCACTTTACTCTACATAGATCTGTGTAATTTGCCTTTTTTTACGAAGTATGTAATTCTTTCATAATTAGAAAAATGAATGATGTGACCGTTTGGTGCAGGGCAACAATATTATGTTCACCAGTCTCTGTACTGTATGTTACTGCACAACACGAACTGTAGGAGAAAGCCCAGAGGAGCAATGAAGACAAAAAGACATGACACCTGTAAAAAGTCAGTGGAGTATTTCTACATAAGAAACCTTGCAGGTGAGTGACGGTCAGTATCTTCCACTACTCCAGCTCTTGCAATAAACCTAGAATCTGCCCAGGGTAGGCCGGACGACCACGCCCTGCTAGTCCACTCCCCACCCAGGGCCTGTTTGTGCAGGGTGACTGCCAACTAGCAGACAATGGACTCAGGATGGGCCGTGTGCCTTTGGTGAGGCTGGCAGAGAGGGACAAAGTGGAACACCAGCTAAGTGCACACACCTGAGAGGCGGAGTTCCAGGTGGAGACTCAAAAGGCACCAAGAAACTGTGTGAAGGAAGCTACTCGACCTCTCTGAGCCTCAGTGTCCCCCCTGTAAAATGGGGATCACAGGCATACTTCACAGAGCTGTTGAGGAAGATACATAGAAGTGCCTGTGACAGCCAGTGTCACATTATTAACAAAGTCGTATCCGACTTCAGAATAATCGATGAAAAGAATAATGTGATGAGACCAAAGACGAGATGCCCAGCTTCATAAGCAGCCCCAGCAGCATGAGAATGAGAGGAGCTCCGAGTAAGCAGGGTTCTTCACAGCTCCACTTTAGAGGATGAACATGGGCTACACCAGGATAAGTGGCTGTTGTACAGTGACTCGTGTAGTGAAGGTGGGTCCCTAAAGACACTGTGAAATCCAGTTACACACAGTGGCTCCTAGGAAACAACTACAAAGCAATCAATGCAGCAGTTAGGAATGAGAAGGGGCTGATCAGAGGAGGGTCAGAGCCACAAAATTGATGGAAGACACTTAACCATGGTGAGCGCCCAGCTCTGTCAACAGCTGCTGTGGTTGCACCAGAAGATCAAATGTATGAGGCAGCCATTGTGGGGACTGCTGGGAGCACAGTGGTCACTGCAGCCACACCCAACAGCAGTGCATCGGAGCACACAGACCCAGAGACTTTCCTCTCAATTAATTCTTGTTTCAAGATGAGGAATATCCTCACGTTACAATGTCTCCTTCCAACACTTGTGGACGAGTGTCATCAGAACCCCCTGAAGAGGTCACAGGCCAGAGTAGGATGGAACACTGGGGGCTGGGGAGCGGTGCTGCACCTGACCACACGGACTACCACCCGGGCCTGTTGAACACGAGAGAAGAACCCGAGGTTGCGGTCTAACGAGAATTCCCTGTCTTGCCACATTCAGAGACACTGCAGAGATTCTCATCCTTTCTTTACAAAAATGTTGAAGAATTCATGTGTCATTAATTCATAAAGAGGCAAATTCTTGACAAAGTGACAGGGTCTAGTTTCGATGACCAGGTTTTCCAGTTGTTTTGATAATATTACACATTCAGGAATCGGAAATGTAACCTATTGGGGTGTTTGATATAAACAAGGACTTGTTTTCATTTAAATCAACGCCCAGACTTTTAAGGATGACATAAATCAGAAAAACTGCTAATCATTCCTCCACAGGTTTCAATAAGACTTTTAAGTTAATTTACTAATCTCAGGAAAAGAGAATATGGCAATTCAAGTTTTTTTTTCTGCATTCAAGCGTACAGTACAGCCAAGAGAATGAGCAGAAAAAAATTAACAAGAAAGTCTTGCTTGCATTTTATCTTTTGCAAATGAGCAGGATATTTTATGTTCTGTTCTTTTCACTGATGTAATCAATTTTTAAAGAATACGGTACATCTGACTATCCCAAGGTGTGTTTATCTGGGAAACTTGCCTGAATCCAAAACAGAGATGTTAAAGCTGACGGGTTTCAAATGCTGCCCAGGTGCTGTCTACCACGAATATCCCTCTCGCAAAGCTGGACCACTGGTCTCTTCCTGAGGGATCAGAATCACCACCCATGTCCCTGAGAGACTGGCCACTCAGGCCTGAGCTGAGATTAGGTGATCAATCTAAAGGGCAAAATACTTAAGCTATTCTCATCTTAAGGATGCTGTTTTGGAGGCCTCTGCACTGGAATGGGTTGGTGAAAACGGCCTACTAGATACTTGCCTGGGAATTGATTTGTTCTCCTCTGCTCTTAGTGGATTGTGGGGAAACCAGTGAGTAACCTCACACATGCCTCAACTTCCACATCTGCGAAAAAGGCAAGCAACAGCCAATGTTACCACCCTGCAAACTCTTCAGTTGGGCTTGCAAGAGGGGCCACAAGGGCGAATGTCTCCCAAAAGCTGATGAAATGATGGCACTTTGGCTGGAGAAGGCAGAGGGCAGCAGGCAAAGTGGAAAGTTTCTGGGATGTCAAACCAGTTCCCATAAGCACTTTAGAGAAGCACCTGGCCTTGGACTAGGTAGGAGGCTGTGGAAAGACCCACAGGCACACAGGGGGGAGGAGGAATCAAGCAACGGAGGGAGGCGGTGGGGAAGAGGCATGAGTTCAGCTTCAATTTTGGACAAAAGCAGTTGCACGCTGAAGGCCCGCAGCTGCCCATGCAGCTGCCACACCCTCCTAACTCCCTGGTCCCTCTCGTCCCGTCACATCCCTCCGGGACTCAGTCCACTTGGAGCGGGTGCAGGACCAGAGTCCTGAGTCAACGGCGGTTTTGCCCTGAGGCAAGCCTTCACAGCCCTGCTCCTCCCCCCAGGGCTAGACACCGCCCCGTGCCCAGAGCATCTTGGGAGTTGTAGTCCTGCTGTCCTGCAAGCTCCCAGCAGGGAATGGTTAAGAGACAAAAGCACCAAGCATACACAGCTAGGGGACCCCACTCCCACCTGTCCCTCCACCCCTGGCCCACGCCCCTCTGCTTCTACACCCCACCTTCTACTCCGCCTCTTCTCTATACAATGTCATCTCTCCATGCCTTGCCAATCCCCCAGAGTTGTGCAGTGTGGTTGGGCTGCATCCTTTGGGGCCAGTACTCAGGTAGGGGTGGGGCTCACCAGCCTGGCTATTGCTGAGGTTGCTTGCAGCCCTGGTGGAAGCTCCCTGGCCAGTATTTGAAATGTAAATTCAATATCTAAAATAGAAATACCAGGTGCATGGGATCCTGGAATTTGCCTTTTCAAGGCCATCTGTCCTACCATCCCCTCCATCCATCCAGCCTGCCATGTTCCTCCCTCTGGACCTCGTGATCAGGGTCGCTGCAGAGATCCTCCCCTTGGAACCCACCCACCTTAAGGGCCCATACCCATCATAAAAACTCAAAGCCATGCCACTTGCCAAATTGAGGCAAAAATGGAACCACCCAGGGGGGCCACTCAAGGGTGAGGGCATTACTAGATACTTGGGAGTATTAAAATCCATCTGATGATATCATGAGTGAACGTGTTCCACTTTAAAACAAAACACTGCTGTTATTCTGAGATATTGAGTTAGGATCTTTTTGCAAATATACCGGATTTAAAATGTTTATTGATGTATAACATGCGTATAGAAATATACGCAGAAGTCATCCATGTAAACCTCAAAGAATTATTACAAAGTGAACACACTTGTGTGACCAAGAACTAGCACCAGCTTCACTCAGGCCCCGACAATCACTTTCTCCCTCCTTCCTCCCCAAAGGTAGCTGACACCTTACCAGCGAACACTATATATCGAGTTTGTCTTCTTATACAAGTGTTTTATTACAGAACAATTTAAACAATATACAAAATAAACAAAACAGCATAGTAGGCTCGTCACCCAGCTTCAACAACTACTAATCATCTGCCATTTTTGTTTCTTCCACACTCCATCCCATTCCCACATCACTTTATTATTCTTTTAGTCCTTTGTGTGTGTGGGGGGGTAAGAAGTACGCACACTGAAAGGCACAAATCTCAACCTTACATTTTTGGCAAATAAACATGCCCATATAACCTTCACCCCTTTAAGAACAGGATATTTCCATCACCCCCAGAAAACCCCTTCCTGTTCCTTCCTAGGCAATTTCTTCCTTCCCCCGAGGCAACCACTGTTCTGGTTTTTTCAGCATAGGTTCATCTTGGCTGAAATCATCACACGTGTATTGTTTTCTGTCCAGCTTGCTTCCCTCGGCACGAGGTTGATGAGTCTCTCCCAGCATGTGTGTGTCAGCGTTTGCTCCTCGGCACAGCTGAGGGCGTTCTGCTCTGTGGATGCGTCGCAGTGGGCTCTTCTTCGTCCTGGGGACGTGCAGGTCATCTCCTGTGAACAGTCTTGTACAAACGTTTTTTGGTATGCTGTTTAATTCCTTTATTAGCATTTAAGTGACACACCTTTGCATTTTTTAGTGGTTGGTCCAGATTACAATATGCATCTTTAACATATCACAGCCTACCTAGACTTAATAGTGCACCAGTTTAATCAATGTAAAATATGGAAGACTTGCTACAGAACAGTTCCATTTACCTCTGTCTGTCCTTTGTGCTATTGTTATCATAAATTTTACATCTTCTCATGTTATAAATCCCACAATACAGTGTTATAATTTTTGCTTTCAATAGTCATAGGTCTTTTAAAGTAATTAACATAAAAAAGTTATATATTTTGAGGCAGATGATTTGAGGCTCTGCAAATGTATTCTTTTTTTTTAATTTCACCCACAGTTTTTGCATTCATCAGTCAGCCTTACCCACAATAATTATTACTGTGGTGTTCTAGTGGCGATTCTCTATTTCATGCTATCCAGCCACATTTATTATTTGGAATTCTGTGAGGAAGATTCCCTCCCTCCTTCTCCCGTCCTTCTTCCTTTCTTTCTCTTATTCTTTTTTATTCCTCTTTCTTTCTTCCTTTCTTATTTAATCTATTTTACGTCAGTATAGACTCATGGATATTTATTTTATTCTCTGTATAATAATCCAATGCTACCATTATTTATTATGTTTCTCACAGTTTTCCAGCTTGAGCCATTGAGAAGTCTTTCAGATTGATTCCTTTTGACACATCTCATCATTTGCTGTGTTTTATTTAAAGCACTTTCCTACTTCTGACACTACAAGATGCTCCAGGTTCATATTGTATTTTCCATCTCCACCCTAGAATTAGCCATTTCTCCAAGAAAACCTGGTTCTTTTTATTGGAGAATGATATTTGGAAACCAAGATCTGGGAGCTAAGTGTGCTCATTGATACTAGGGTGTCAGTGCTTCTGGACCCTCTCAGCAGAGCCTGGAAATGTATGTATGAATATAAACACAGGTATACACATCTATCTATTCATCTATCAATCTATCCATCTATCTGGATAGATATATTAGAAGTGACATGGATTCATACTGATACTTCCAACTCCTATCCAGCACCACAGAGTTTATTCTAGCATTCTCCTTTTGTTTATTTTTAACTTCTTTGACCAACAGTGAGAAATTTAACTCCAGTTAGCTACAATATATTTCCTAATGTGTCAACTAGTTTCAGAATTGCTAATCCATACCCTTATGAAAAACAAACTTACCACCTAGAGTAGAGTGTTTGTGTACATTACTTTAGTTTTACAGTATCCCATCAAAACACTGTCTTCCACTGTAACTTAGGTCAGGACCTTTCATCCCCACCCATTATGTGTGGCTATGTCACATGCTTGTAATACAGTGAGATTCATTTGTCACTGCATTTCATCTGAGTTCCCCAGCATCCTGATTGATTTTTAAAATTTGCAGAGTAAAATTCACTCTTTGTAGTGTACAGTTCTGTGGGTTTTGACAACTTTATGGTCATGTATCCACCTCCACAGTAGCATACAGAGCTGTTTTTTTCACTCCCCAAAATTCTCTCATACTGTCCCTCTGTAATCAACCCCTTCCCCCATTCCATCCCTTGGCAACCACTGATCATTTTTCATCTCTGTAATGCTGACTTTTCTAGAAAGTCATACAAATGAAACCACATACTGTACAGCCTTTTGAATCGGGCTTCCTTCACTTAGAGAAATGCAGCCAAGATTCATCCATGTTGTTGTGTGAATCAAGAGTTTATCCTTTTTATTGCCAAGTAGTATTCTAATGTCACAATTCACCACAATTTCTTTCTCCATTCACCTGACGAAGGACATTTAGTTTATTTTCAGCTTGTGGCAATTATGAATAACATGGTTATGAATATTCACCCAAAGATTTTGTTTAAACATTAGTTTTCAATTTGCTTGAGTAAATCCCTAGGAGTGGGATATCTGAGTCATATAATAAGTGTATGTTTAACTGTATAAGAACCTGCTAAACCATTATCCGAATGCAACTATCATGTTGCATTCCCAGTTCTAGTTGCTCCTTGTCCTCACCAGGACTTGATATTTGCAATTTTATTTTTTATTTCAGCCACCTAATGGGTGTGCGGAATATTATTGTGGCTTCTGCCTCCTTTTTGAAAGTGAGATCTGCTAAATATAGAATCTCGTGTTGACTTTTGGGTTTTGTTTCTGCACTTGAAAGATGTCATTTTGTTGTTGATTTGTCTCTTTTGTTTTTGATAATATATCATCCATCAATGACATTATTTCTCCCTGTATGTAATGTCTTCCCCTGTATATATGTATTTCCCTGACTGCTTTCAAGATTTTGTTTTTATCTTTGGATTTTAGCAGCTTGACTATCATGTGCCCAGGTATGGTTTTATTTTGTATTTTATTTTCTGGGTTTGCTGACTTCCTTGGATCTAAAATTTTAGATTTTCCACCAAATTTTGGAAGTTTTATGCTATTACTTATTGATTTGTCTTTCTGCCTCATTTAATTTTTCTGTCTCTCCCCTCTCTGCTGGGGACTCAATCATCTCACAGGTAAGGCTTTCTTCATTTTTCTTCAAAATTTTTACATTCTTTTGTTCAGACTGGATAATTTCTATTGCTCTATCATCATGTTTCTTCTACTGTTCCTTTTTATTTTTAATTTTATTTACTTATTTATTTTTTGCCCCAAAGCCCCAGTAGATAGTTCTATGTCATAGCTGCACATCCTTCTAGTTGCTGTATGTGGAATGCAGCCTCAGTATGGCCAGAGAAGCAGTGCATCCGTGCGAGCCCAAGATCCGAACCCGGGGCCGCCAGCAGTGGAGCCCGCACACTTAACTGCTAAACCCCAAGGCCGGCCCTCTTCTACTGTTTCTAATGTACATGTAAACTCAAAAGTATTTTTTTTATTTAATCTTCCTATTTGGTTCTTTTTTGTAATTTCCACTTCTCTGCTGAGTTTCCAGATATGTTCATTCATTATGAGAATATTTTTCATACCACCTTGATCCTCTTTATAATAGCTGCTGTCTTATCCTTGTCAGTTAATTGCAACACCTTGGGGAGAGTTTCTCCTCCCTGCTTTTGGTCATATATGGATTACATTTTCCCATCTCTTCAAATCTCATGATTTTTTAAACTGTGTACAGGAGGGCCGGCCCCATGGCTTAGCAGTTAAGTGTGCATGCTCTGCTACTGGCGGCCTGGGTTCAGATCCCGGGCGCGCACCGAGTCACTGCTTCTCCGGCCATGCTGAGGCCACGTCCCACATACAGCAACTAGAAGGATGTGCAGCTATAACACACAACTATCTACTGGGGCTTTGGGGGAAAAATAAATAAAAAAAAAATTAAACTGTGTACTGGAAACCATGAATGATAGTTATAGAGACTCTGGATTCTATTGTATTCCTTTGAAGAGTGTTGTTATTTTTCTAGCAGGGAGTTAACTTGGCTGGACTGAAACTCCAATCTTCTCTCCTTTACCGTGAGCATAGCTGAAATCCTCATTCAGTTCTTTCATCTACCAATTGCTGTTTTTACACTAAGCCCTCTGGTGTCTACCCTGCATGTGTGTTGTTCAAAGATCTGCCAATTTGGTGTGTGTGTGTGGGGGAGACTTACGTACATATTTTGAGATTTTCCTCTGTGTGTCTCCCTCCCTTCCAGAATTTCTCCCTTAACTTTCCAGCTACTCTGTCAGCCCCAAAATACATCCTCTAACTTTACAAGTAAGACTGTAGTTTTTCCCCTGTCTCGGCCATGTACAGATTTTGGAATGCTTTGAGGCAAAAGACTCAAGCTTGCAAATATCTCCTGGTGCAATTCCCATCATTTAAGGGAAGGCTCCCTCTCAGTTCTGCTTGCTTTCGGAAGACATTTATACATACACACATATATGCATTTATTATATGTGTATTACATATAAATACATGATTCTATATAAATACATATAATATTTTATGCAGATTTTATCATTGTTATCTGTGAGAGTGTTAGTTCAACAAGCCACTCCACCATTACTGGAAGCCAGACCTCGGTTTTGTTTCTTTTTTAGATTTTATATATATGGAATTAAAAAATCTATAGCCTTTTGAATATAATTTCTTTTATGCAGCATTTTGGTTGTGATATTCATCTATTGCATGTAGCTAGTGTTTGTTCATTTGTTGAAAATAATTAATTTTTTTAAATGGTCATAAAATATACATAACCTAAAATTGACCATTTTAACCAATTTTAAGTGTACAGTTCAGTGACATGCAGTACATTCACATTATTGTGTAGCCATAACCTCGAACGATCCACAGAACTATTTTCACCTTGCACTGAAACTCTGTGCTCATTAAGCAACAACTCCCTGTTATCCCTTCCTCTTGCCTTTGGGAAACACCATTCTCCTTTCTATTCCTATGAATTTAAGTTCTCTAAGTACCTTATATGAGTGGAATCATACAGTATTTTTCCTTTTGTGGATGGCTTTATTTCACTTAGCATAAAGTCCTCAAGGTTCTTCCTTGTCATAACATGTGTCAGGATTTCTTCCTTTTTAAGGGTGAATGATATTTCACTGTGTGTATACACCACATGTTTTTTGTCATTTCATCTGTTGATGGACACCTGGTTTGCTTCCAGCTTCTGGCTATTTTGAATAATGCTGTTAAGAACATGGGTGTACATTTATGTCTTTATACCTCTGCATTCAATCATTTTGGGTGTATGCTCATAAATGGTGTTCTGAGATTCATTTTTTCACACGTGGGAGGGTTCCCCACACCTCCAACAAGCAATTCTTGGAATGCCAGCTAGTCGTCAGATAATTCAACTCAATTTGATACTGTCAACCCAGAGATACATCAGATTCCACAGGTTGAGGGCTTAGTCCTATAAGACTGCACACCCACCCTACCTCACCTCAACTTCAGATGCCGGTTACAAGCCCAGGCTGTTACCTGTACTTCTGACTGACTGGCTATAAACCAGAGGTTCCCACAACCTCCTCATTGGGTGTGATTAATTTACTAGAGTGGCTCACAAAACTCAGAGAAACATTTACTAGATCACCAGTTTATTATAAGAGGATATGACTCAAGAACAGCCGATGGAAGTGGTGCATAGGGAAAGGTATGTGAGAAGGGGCACAAAGTTTTCATGCCATATCCAAGTGCACCACTCTCCAAGCACTCCTTGTCATTGCCAACCTGGAAGCTCTCTGAACCTCCTTCTATTGGGATTTTAATGGAGTCTCTGTCACATAAGCATGATTAATTATTAACTCAGTTTCCAGCCCCCCTCCCCTCTCTGCAAGATAAGGGGTAGGGCCAAAATTTCGAACCTTCTAATCAGGGCTTGGTCTTCCTGGTGACCAGCCCCCATCAAGGAGCCATCCAGAAGCCCACCCAGAGTTGCCTCAATAGAACAAAAGCTTCTCCTAGTGTTCTTATCAATTAGGAAATTACAAGGAGGTAGGCCCCGTGGCTTAGCAGTTAAGTGCACACGTTCCACTACTGGCGGCCCAGGTTCAGATCCCGGGCACGCACCGATGCACCATTTCTCCGGCCATGCTTAGGCCATATCTCACATACAGCAACTAGAAGGATATGCAAGAATGACATACAACTATCTACTGTGGCTTTGGGGAGAATAAAGGAGGAAGATTGGCAATAGATGTTAGCTCAGAGCCGGTCTTCCTCAGCAAAAAGAGGAGGATTATCACAGATGTAAGCTCAGGGCTGATTTTCCTAAAAAAAAAAAATGGAAATTACAAGGGTTTTAGGGTCTCTGTGTCAGGAATGGTGTCAAAGACAAATATTAGAATAAGAGTTGCTCCTAGTGTTCTTATCATTTAGGAAATTACAAAGTTTTAGGAGCTCTGTGCCAGGAACTGGAGGCAGAGACTGATAAATATATTTTCTATTATTTCAGAACCCATAAGTGGAATTGCTAGGTCATATGGTGAATTCTATTTTTAATTTTTGAAGGAACTGCCATACTGTTTTCCAGTTTTACGTTCTCACCTTCATTGCACAAGTGGTCTAATTTCTCAACATCCTTGCCAACACTTGTTATTTTCTGATTTTGTGATAGTAACTATGCTAATGGGTGTGAACATGTATCTCATTGTGGTTTTATTTTTCATTTTCCTGATACTTAGTGATGTTGAACAACTTTTCATGTGTTTACTGGCCATTTTATATCTTGTTTGGAGAAATGTCTATTCAAGTCCTTTGTGCATTTTTAAATTGGGTTGTTTTTTTATTGTTGAGTTGTAGGAGTTCTTTATATATGCTAGATATTAATCCCTTATCAGATATGTGATTTGCAAATCTTTTCAACCATTCTGTGCATTACCTTTTTACTCTGTTACTAGTATCTTGTGATACAGAAAACGTTTCATTTTGATGAAGTGCAATTTGTTATTTTTTTTGTTGCTTATGTCTTTGGTGTCATAGTAAAGAAATCATTGTTGGCAATGGCATTTGGACCCAATGACATGCAGCTTTTACCCTGTGTTTTCTTCTAAGGATTTTATATCTTCAACTCCAACATTTATATCTTGGATCCATTTTGAGTTAATTTTTGTATATGGTGTAAGGTAAGTGTCCAACATCATTCTATTGCATGTGGGTATCCAGTTTTCCAGCACCATTTGTTGAAAAACTTATCCTTTCTCCAGTGAATGATCTTTGCACCCTTGTCAAAAATCATTTGACCATATATGCAAAGGTTTATTTCAGGGCTCTCTCTAATATTTCATTAGTATATTGTGTGTATTTATGCCAGTACTGCACTGTTTTGATTACTTTGTAGTAAGTTTTGAAATCAGGAAGTGTGTGTTCTCTAACTTTGTTCTTTTTCTAGATTGTTATGGCTATTCAGGGTCCCTTGAGAGTCCATATGAATTTTAGGATAGATTTTTCTATTTTTGCAAAAAAATCATTGGGATTTTTACCTCCATGAGTAAGTTGATTCTTAAGTATTTTACTCTTTTTGATGCTATTGTAAATAAAAATGTAAAGTTTTTAAATTTCTTTTTCAGATTACTTGTTATTAATGTATAGAAGAACAACTAATTTTTGCAAGTTAATTTTCTGTCCCACTACTCTGCATAATTTATTAGTTCTAAAATTTTTTGTGAAATTTTTAGGGGTTTCAACATATAAGATATTATGTGTAAACAAATATAATATCACTTCTTCCTTTCCAATTTGAATGCTATTTCTTTCTTTTTCTTATCTAATTGCTTTGGCTAGAACTTCTAATACCATGTTGAATAGAAGGGTGAAAGTGGGCCTTCTTGCCTTTCTCCTGATCTTAGATAAAAACATTTCAGTCTTTCACCCTTGAATTCGATGTTCTCTGTGGATTTCTGTATATGGCTTTTATTATGTTGAAGTAGCCTCCTTTTACTCTGAGGGTTTTTTAGTGTTTTTAACATGAAAGCATGTTTAGTTTTGTCAAACGCCTTTTCTGCATCCATTGAGGTGATCACTTTTTTTCCTTCATTCTGTTAATGTGGTTAATTACATTGATTCATTTTCATATATTGAAACATCCCTGTATTCCAGGAATAAATCCCACTTAAAAATGATGTATAATCCTTTCAATATGCTGCTGAATTTGCTTTGTTACTATTTTATTGAGAATTTTTGTATCAATATTCATGAAAGATATTGACCTATAGTTTTCTTTTCTCTTAGTGTCTTTGGCTTTGATATCAGTGTAGTATTAACCCCATAGGACGACTTTAGAAGTATTCTCTCCTCTTCAACTTTTTGAAAGAGTTTGAAAAGAATTGGTGTTAGTTAATTAAAAAAAAATCTTTGAGCCTAGGAATAAATTCAGCATAAAATAAATACAAATAAATATTTTTTTAAATGTGAAAAAGTCTTTTCCTAAAAAAATTAAAAATTAAGCAAGTACATCATTTATCACTTTATTTCTAAAAATTGTTTGTAACCTAATAGTAAGCATGAACAAATTATTAGAATTAAAATGACTCAAGTGTTAATTTTCTTCATTGTAAATTTTCTGACATAAGTATTTGATGCCATCATGTATGACATTTTTTATGAAAAAATGGCCATTTTTTGTAGTATTTGAAAACATTATGAATTTTCCCAGTGGCCTCTCACAATACTCTGATATGCAAAGTTATCTTTTCAGCATGTATATCTTATCATCATCTTTAACAAATTAACAAACTCTGTCAGGTGTTAATTAATCAACTACTTTTCATATGATTCAGGTTCTCCACCATCAACTTCTCTAACCATCAGGAAATTCTACAACTTCTGCAAGATTAACAATTTTACCATATTGTATTCATCTCGTGTGGTTTAAAACATCCAAAAATCATTGATAAACTGACCCTGCCCAAACTAAAGTATGGTGAATTATGAAAGATGGTCTCTGTTAAGTGGGGAGGGATTTCAGGTTGAACTTAATTTTATAATTGGTCAATTTATTACAGTGTATTGTTCTGTTATGTATTTCACTTCCTTTTTTAAAAAAGTGATAGTTGAGGGCCCTTAGATAATAAAAAGTTGAGAAAATAAGAAACACTATAAGCTTCAAATATTTTCAAGCATAAGATGCAGTAAGAACTAAAACTAAGAAATGGCAGAGGAAATAGAGATAAGATGATAAAATTTCAAAACTGAATCTATAATAACATCTCAATGGCTACTGTTGTGGTGCCAAGAAGATGGTGAAATCAAAGCATTCGTAAAAATGATAATAAACAGACAGCAAAGAAAAAAGACTGAATTTTTTTGTGTGTGTGTGTGTGTCAGGAAGATCAGCCCTGAGCTAACATCTGTGCTAATCCTCCTCTTTTTGCTGAGGAAGACTGGCTCTGAGCTAAGATCTATTGCCAATCTTCCTCCTTTTTTTCCTCAAAGCCCCAATAGATAGTTGTATGTCATATTTGCACATCCTTCTAGTTGCTGTATGTGGGACGTGGAGACAGCATGGCCGGAGAAGCAGTGCATCCGTGTGCGCCCGGGATCCGAACCCGGGCCGTCAGTAGCGGACCGCACGCACTTAACCACTAAGCCATGGGGCCGGCCTGAAATGGTTTTTTAGACATAGCAGATTTCAGAGCATATTACTTGAAAATAAAACAATCAGTTAGTGAGGTTTAAGCAATGTGGTTTTCTTTTAAACTTGCTCATTCCATGGGAGCATCAATAAAACCCCTCCAGGAGTAGCTGACACTTGCCTTCCGCCTGAGCACCAGCTGTAATTTCTTTAAGCATGAGACTCTCGGGCAACACCATAGCCCTCAACTCTGTTTAGTTGAGAAAAGGCTTTATGAGTCCTGTGTTTTTTCTAGAGTTATGGAGCTCCCAGACTTATTAACTACAGGGAGAGAGTAAGAGTCAGAACACATTCAATAAACTCCAGTGTGCTCAGGTGAGAGGACAGGTGCCTGAACTCACATCTGAAGAATTTAGAGGATGCTTTCTGACTCTGCTTCGTGCCTCTGACTAAGCAGTCCTGGACATCCCCGTTACAGCCACGGAATGACACAGGCAGCCTTGATGGAGCAGAAGTCCTCCTATGTCCATCATTTGTGCAGAGCAAACTGGCTTAAGACCTCTCGTTTCCTGCTGCAGTGGTAATTTACAGAGATACAGAACTGTCATCTAGTGAATAAGAATAAAACAGCAAGGTGTTTGACACGAAAAGTGACATTCTGAGTTTTTTCAAAAAGAACAGTGAAGCACTAAAGTTGGTAAAGTTGACACGATGTGGCACACGAAAGTTATAGTAAACATTAATAATGTGTGGGTGAACTAATCAGTTGCTCTCTATGTCTCTAAAACATGTCTTGACATCTGACTCATAAATAGTACAGTTTAAATATAATAGAATATCTTTGGAAATAACTTCTCATCTCATCTCATCCAATGCTGTTGGCAGGAGCCAGTAATAAATAGCCAGATGGTGAGAACCCATGTTGAAGCACCATTTTTATCACAGTGGGGAGAATATGAGGCAGAACCCAATGGACTGATGTTCAGATCTTCCCTCTTACCCTTGATCAATTTTGTAAACATGGTTTTCTTTATCAAATATGAATTATAACAGTTACTTTAAAGGATTATTGTAAGAATTGCATAAGGGAATACAGTAAAGGAACTGGCGCACAGTAGATTGATAGTTAATTCTCCTTCCCTGTTTCTCTTCTAAGAAACATACAGAAATAATCTAAGAAGAGAACCCGTGTATAAAGTAAACTTATGACAAAAATTCAATGGCTCCTGAAGTAAGGGACATCATTGTTGAATGCTTAACCTCAACTGCCTCCAAATACTGTTAACTCTCAATTAATTTTATGTGTTTTCTGTCTTCCAGACACTTCACTGGCTACAAGGAAAGGAGAAGTGTGAAATTGAAATTGATTTCACCCATGAATGGTCTAGCTGTAACATCAGGTTTTTTAAATCACCTAGTTTTTCAGGTTTCCTGCTTATTCCTGTATATTTTACCATGGTTCACAGCCCGAGAAAATTAGAAAATCATTATAATTTTACACACATGAGTATATATCTTGACTATTACAGCTCGACTCTTAATATATAGAGCAATGTTGTACATGTTTTGTCCTTGTGGATAGTACAGAATACTTTTGTCCAGGTTTTCTTTGGCATTATCATTTATAATGAAAAACTCAGTAATATATGCCCTGGAGATAAGGGTTTAGAAAAATCTAACATACTATCCTCGTCATGCCTCAAAAAAAATAAAATAAAATAAATAAAAAGCTATAAAAATAATGAGAGGATATTTTGAAGGCACTATTTTTCTTAATTATTTCCAACTTTATTTCCCTTTACCTCTTTTTAATCGTTCTCTGTCTTATTTGCTATTGGCTAATCATCTTACAGTAATTAAACCACCCTCAGCTGAGTCCCCCATGCCTCTTCAAGTGCCCCAGCCTGATGTAGGTCTCAGCTCTGACAAAAAGAAGCTGGAAAACCAGTTTTGTGGCACTATTCTTAAGAATATCTTTACTATGACAATAATAGCTATATTTTTGAAAGGCACCAGTGGGTTACAAAATGAAGTACTCGACCAATGTTGTATCCTCATTTTCCCTCCAGGGGGAGCACAACTTTCATGTGTAATGCAGGGCTGCTGCTTTATTGTTTTTTCCTTTCAAGACATTTTATTTCTTGTAAAACATAATAGGGTTAATAGTGATATATGAGTAACAATATAAACTTACAGACAGCAAAAAGATACTATTTTAGAGTCATAATTTTATATACTGTAACAAACAGTAATACTTTCATAATGTAATTTCTTGATTGATCATAAAATTTTTCCTGGCTCATTTTTATGCTAATTCATTTATTAGATTACCAAATATATACTTTTATGATCTTTATTTTCAATCAATATAATTGAAGGGACATCAGTTGTTCTTGGTACGTGAAAGGTCACAAAAAATTTTTGATAATTTATAAGTTTGAGAAGGATCTTTCTACTTTTTATAAGAGAAGTCATTTAATATTTGGGAAAGTTCTCAAAAATCATCAATTCTTTAATTTTACAGAAAGGAATACTACGTTCCAGAGAGCCTAAGTACGTTGTCACACACTAACCAGAAACAGACCTGGGCCTAGAACTCAGGTCTGAGTCACCTGACTTCTACTGGACCACACTCAAGGGCGCACACCCTCTTCTTACTGGTAATTTCTAATACTAAGTTATTTTCAAAAGCGCCGTTGATAGAAAGTGTAAATAAATAAAACAGATGATTTTATATAAAAAAGTAGCAATTGCTACTCACAATTTCTATTCCATATGAGTGTTTCCTTTCTTGAAGTTTTCTTTTTTTTAATAGTAAGCCCATTTTGGTAACAAGAAAAAAGACATGAAATTTGGCTTCTTTAGTAACAAAAAAAAAAGCTTCTGTTGAAATTAAAAAGACACTAACTAATGTTTCATCTACTACAGCAACTAAGAATATTATTGGATTTTGGAAAAGCTCTGAGAGATTTTTTTAAAACTCATATCCATGTGACTATTAGTCCAGCCAGGCACATCTGCACATGACATCTCCTAGAGTGTCCAGTTTTCTACTGGATCCAGCTGTTGTCAGGCCCAATGCTCTGGCTGGGTAGAGAATGATGCAGCTTCTGAAAAGCATGTGCTCAGTTCCACTTCAAGGCTGATTTTCTCTGCAAAGTCTAAGTGGAAGAAAACATCCCTTTCCACCTGACTGGATTCCCCTGCAGGCTTAGAGAAACAAGGTGGCCTAGTCAGATGGGCAGACAGGAAGATAAATGAGAGTCTGTCACAATTTTATGATAAATAAGAGAGAAAAGTATTTGACATCCTAACAAGATTTTCTTACCTGTTGAACAGCATCTGAACATATTTTTCAGAGTTTCCAAAATAGCAGATTGAGATTCTAGGTTGGAAAGGAAGAAGATAGTCAATATATTAAAAAATAAATTTTCTCATTTCCTCAATCGGAAAACAAAACTAAATAAAATATATCTTTAACCATAAGTACCAAAAACATCCAGTTTATCTTCCAGTTATAATTCTGTGTTATGAGAACATGAATACTTTTCAATATATTTAATATGTACAGTGACTAACACTCATGCCTTTAATTACTTTTGAATTAGACTAGCCCTATGCCCTTATTGACAGACATCAATCATAATTACTTTTCTCAATTCCTAGTTTCTATTTTGTGTCAGAGAGTACCTGCTGAGACATTCACTTTTTATATTATTCACTTAGAATAAGTCTGTAAAATGATGGACGACAACTCAGCCATCTTGAAGGATGGGGTCTCAAATGCTATATCTCACTATTGACAAATCACCTTCTGGTTTAAATGAGCGACAATGAGCACTGTCACAAGAGACACTCGGAAAAAAGGGATCTTGCTCCTTTTGTCTGTCCTTTGGGAGTCTGTGAGACTGCAAACTCTTCGTACTGGAAAACCTAAGTGAGGACCAAGTCCAGGAATCTTTTTAAAGCTAAGGGACACTCTCTTCTATGTGAAGCTTGCATCGAAGTTTATAAACATAAGAAAAAAAACAAAGAGCCTTCAGGGCCAGCTGGGTGGGGAAGCGGTTAAGTGCGCGCGCTCTGCTGCAGCGGCCCAGGGTTCACCGGTTCGGATCCTGGGCGCGCACCGACGCACCGCTTGTCAGGCCATGGTGTGGTGACATCCCATATAAAGTGGAGGAAGATGTGCATGGATGTTAGCCCAGGGCCAGTCTTTCTCAGCAAAAAGAGGAGGAGTGATAGATGTTAGCTCAGGACCGATCTTCCTCACAAAAACAAACAAACAAACAAACAAAAACCAAGAGCCTTCAGGAATATCCAGCGCTCCATGGATCGGAGTGTGAAAACCACTCATCTTTTCCGTCCTTCGCATGTTACAGATGAAACATAACACAAACTGTTTGTGACAACCTGAAGACTAGAGCTCCTCTCCTGACTGTCACATCACTCCCACCCCCGACTGCTGTGCAGACCAGACGCCTGACAAGATACAGCAGTCACTCCTGGGGATAATTTAGACATTCCCAATTTAGCAGCATTTTAGTTGATGTGCTTAACAAGACTATAGAAAAACAAAAGGTATTTACTACTTAAATTGTATAACGTATAGTTAAATGACATTGAAAGTTTTCATTTCACTTACAGCAGAGTTTTGATGGGCCCAGGGGCCTTCTTTCATCTGCTCACCCTCCCTAGCATCTCAAACCTTCTCTGCCTTTCTCCTCTCGCTCACTGTGCTCCAGCCACACTGGCTTCTTGCTGCCCAACAACATCCGAGTCATAATTCCTCCACAGCATCTCTGCAGCCCTGGGATATCTGCATGTCCTCCTGCTCTGTCCCTTCCCTCTGGGCCTTGCTCCAGCCTCCCTGTGCTCTCTAATTAAAGTAGCAACCCACTCACTCTCTAGCTCTCCCCATTGCCTGTCGCTTACCTTCTTCTTGACACAGATCATCACACGATAGACTATGTAATTCTCTTGTCTGCCTACTTATCCATTATCTCACTTAGCCAACAAAAACAAGTTCTGTGAAGACAGAGATTTTGTAGAAAAATTTTTCCTTAGTGTATCCCAAGCCTGGCATACAGTAGGTGTTTAAATATTTGTTGAGTAATTGTAAGAGGGAATGAAAGTAGTGATCAGAAGAATGATCACACCATGGAAGTCGGTGCCACCATGAAGAGTGGGTATCCTGGGAAGGGAAAGAGGGAGGAAAGATTTTATATCGGGCAACACGAGTACCACTGTGCCTTTACTGCTTCCTACACCTCAGCTTGTCGACGTAAATAATCCATAATCAATCTATAAATCAAAATTGGGGTGAGTTTATTATGAGCCAACTTTTGAGGACCATGACCTATGGCCTTCCTTCCCTAAGGAAGGAAGGTCACCGAAGAAGTGGGGTGTACAGAGCGGTTATATACCATCAAAGAGCATGTATTGCAAGTGATTGCAATGTCCCTTTTACAATAGCCACGAGATCAGCCCTGCCAGATTGCCCTGCCAGAACAGCTATTGATGGACACAGCGGGGAGCAGATCTGTTGTCTCAATGGGCATGGCTGGTGTCACGTCTGTTGTCTGGAGCTGGGTGATCACAGGATGACTGCAACAATCAAATCCTAGCCTAGGGAGAAATGCTTATCCTTAAGGAAATGCCAATGAGGGGGAAGTTACATTCTTATCTTAAGGGCATTTACTCTTCTCTTTGGGACATGGCAAAGCAGATACACAGTGCAGGCGACAGACCCTTTTGGAAAAACAAATTCAGACTGAATTAGCTTTACCCCAAATGGCTTCCTCATGTGTTCCATTATATCCTATTGCTTGCCATTTATTTATCAAGCTCAGTATGTCTTTCAAACAGAAATCATCGAGAATAGCATGAAGTAGTCACTTACCAACAGATGTCACTGTGGCAACAGAATATGAACAAGTGACCTTCAAATATAACCATTCTCCCAAATACTGTATTTCAGTGATATAATCAAAAAGGGATTCTTCTCTCTTATACTGACACATCTCCACTCTGAACTTAGCATTAGAGGTAGTCAATTTTGAATAAAGACCTTTAACATCAAAGCCAGCAAATAGTTCTTGTTAAAGCAAATCCAAACTCGGGAAAACTTTTGTTTTCAGTCACCTCCAATCCTCTCAAACTCAAGATAAGGTCTTGGTTTTGTGCAGATGGAGAAAAGCTTCTCTTCCTCTTTTTCTATTCAGATAGTGCAGGGAAGATCCCAAGGTGTCTCCTGGTGGAACACTAACAGTTCTTCACATTAGAAATGCATGTAATGTTTCCTAGCTTCTTTTCTATAGGCCAAGGTCTGATGAGCTGCCCCAAGGAGCAAACATCTGGGCTCCAGCAGTAAATAAGACTCTGTGCAGTTTACCACAACAATGAACTACGAAGATGTATCAGGAAATATTTTGAACACCTACACTTAAGCTCTCAGTTTCCCTCTGTCTAATTCCATGGCTACCTGAACTGAATTCACTCTTCATCCCCATCCCATTTGTGATAGTTTTTATTTCCTTGAATCAGCATGTTATAACATCTAAGAGAAATTTATCAAAATACTCTCTTCAAAATAGCGAGCTGAGGGCCGGCCCCGTGGCTTAGCGGTTAAGTGCGCGTGCTCCGCTGCTGTTGGCCCGGGTTCGGATCCCGGGCGCGCACCAACGCACTGCTTCACTGGTCATGCTGGGGCCACGTCCCACGTGCAGCAACTGGAAGGATGTGCAGCTGTGACATACAACTATCTACTGGGGCTTTGGGGGGGAAAAATAAAAAATAGATAAAATCTTTAAAAAACATAGCTAACTGAAGTATAGGAGTTGTAGAGGATCAAGATTTTAAGGTGAATGTGATGTACAGAGTAACTGTACTACAAAATAAAAAGAAAATGAATGAGAACAATAAGAGACTGAGAAAAATGATAAGGAGAAGGAATATAATAGAGAGTAAAAGTAAGAAAAAGAGAAAAAAGAAGAAAGAAGGTGTAGGAAAGAGAGAGAGTCAGGAGAAGCATGAGAAATGGCAGAAAGGGGCACGAGCAGAGGGCAGACACCAGGCTCAGAGCGAATGAAAAGTCAACTGGTTTCTGAGCAGGGCTCAGTTCTAGAGTCACTGGGCTGCATCTGAGAACTCCACTCAGTTCTAACATCCTGAGAAAGACCATGCCTCATCCAAACTCAAACAACACTGGCTACCAGCGCTCTCCTCTCCCAGGACCTGCTGGAGCTTTGAGAACTGCCTCTCTCAGCTCTGGGACTGACAGAGTCCCCATTAAATATTCATCAACTGGGATGGTTGTTTTGAAAGAGTAACCCAGAGGGAGCTCTATCAAGGGTAAATTTAAACCTGCCAACTCCTTCACTCATCCTTTCAAAGAATTAAGAAACCAAAAAAAAAAAAAAAACCCTACTGTTAAGCAAAGTAGCAGAAAACTTTCCTGGCAAACGTTAAATGTTCCATCTTTTTTGAAGTTACCTCACAAAATTCTGAGCATAGTCTAAAATTCTGGGCTCCCTACAGTTCCAAACATGTTTCAGAAATGATCTCTTTTTCATTCACAAAGTAAGCCTATGCCTTATAAAGCAAAATAAACTTGGATGAGTTTTAACTTGTAGAGAGAGGACAGCAAGAAAAAGAGTAGGATGTGCCTCTCTGCTATGAAGGATAATAAATAAAATCACACCAAAATATACAAAATATGGGCCGGCCCTGTGGCTTAGCGGTTAAGTGCACGCGTTCCGCTGCTGGCGGCCCGGGTTCAGATCCCGGGCGTGCACCGACGCACTGCTTCTCCGGCCATGCTGAGGCTGCGTTCCACATACAGCAACTAGAAGGATGTGCAGCTATGACATACAACTATCTGCTGGGGCTTTGGGGGAAAAAATAAATAAATAAAATCTTTAAAAAAAATATATACAAAATATGCCTCTAAAACTGAAAGAAGCAGACTCTAAAGAGTTTTACATTTTAAGTAAAAATGCACTTATATAAAATTATACATCAGTTTGACTAAAATAAAATTAATTTTATAGAAGAAGAATTCATTAAGTTTCATTTAAATAGCATGACATGATTAGCTGCATAATAAATGGTAGATATTTTAATTCGGGTATACCATGTTCTTCCACCAATGAGGGTGGGCTTAAACTTGTAGTTTTCCTAAAAGGCACCAACCGTATGTTCTGCTTATTTGATAATTTAATAGTATGGATCTGCTCCTCATTGCCAATGAAGGATGTCTACACACACGCTTTAGCTTGCATATGTAAGGGGAAATGCAGGATGAGTTTATAAAAAGAAAAATTGAAAATGAGCACTGTCTTTAGGAGACGTAGTCAATCTGTTCAAGAACATTTTCTCCCTTGGTCAAGTGAGAAGCTGAAAGAGAGAATGCTATCAGCCTCTTCCTTGGCCCCTTATAGAATTCTACATTACCTCAATTAAACTTATGCTAAAGTGTTTGTAATAAACTTGGAAATGAGTTGATGATACTGTATTTGCATTACATCACACAGACTATCTTTCATTAGGTATGATTCAAAACACTTTTTTGGACATTAGAGGGCATACAAGTTTTGCTTCTCTGACAGAATGTAGCTTTTAATCTCATGGACATGAAATGATAGAGAATTGTTCCCATTTCCCTTTCTACTTTAAACCTGAGTGATAAATTTCCAACTACCTTTAAAAACTGCAGGTCCTTCTGAAACACATTTTAGTGTGCTGGTTTACCTTAGCTTCATTTCTTTGTTCTATCCTAAACTCCTTTCAGTTTGATCTATGTTCCTTTGTATTCCTTTTGTATACCTAGATATTTAAAATTTGCTCTAACCTATATTGGAGAAATGTTGAGTTACAAATCTTTCAGCCAGCATGTAAACTCAATTTTTAGGATTTCTACACAAAAAGTTTCTGCCATGTTTCTACCAGCTCTCCTTCCATATATTTTCCTCCACGATTTCCTGCAACAAAATTGCCTTTCTAAAAACCAGTCCTCTGTTCACTCTCTTAGCCTGTCACATTTTCATAGAAAAATAAAGGACTGGATTTTCCAAACATGCAACATGAATGATCAAGTGCTGATTCACACCTAGATATCCTGCTCCTGTTCTCCATGAATTTTAAAACTAAAGTTAATTATCTATTTCATTTTGTCTCAATCTATTGAGTAACCTTGGCACTGAGCCCCTAAACTGGTCCACAGCTTGCTTCAGCAGACACAAAACTCTCTCTCAAATGCTTGCATTCATGTGCTGAGTAGGTATTGTATTTATTTAGATCTTATTCAACAAAAGATCTTCATTGATTCACTCAAATACTTATGTATATATTATGTGCCCAAAGGTCTTGAAATGTTGGGGGTCTGCAAGGAAGACAGATATGTATAAACAGATAAATTATGCTATGGAAATAATTTGATAGAAAGAGATATGAATAAAATGCCATGGGACTCCAAGAAAAAGAACCTCCATGGGTTGACCTACAACTAAGATATATAGCAATGTACTGGGGTTTTGAGGGAAAAAAAAAAAAAGCACCATGGGTGGTGGATAGGGTTTATACCATATAACTAAAGGAAAATGAAAAGAGAGAAGATAAAGAGAAAACAAGATAAACGGAAAGGTTTTCTTCTTCTTAATGTTTCTGCCACCAACTTTTGGAGTACACTGCTTGCTGATGTCCTTTCTAGCCAGTCTTATCCTTCAGCCGGCTTCTAAAGACTTCAAAAATTCACTTGTAACAAGCTGGGGTTCTCCGCGCAGACAATGCCAAGTATGTAGGGAGCCAGGAGGTGAGCAAAAGATTCACAGGACTCTGCAGCCATTCTGCAGCTCAATGGTGGGGAAGGACACCGTGGCATCACCTTGGCCTTTCTTTCCAAGTTCACATAAAGGAGGGTCGGTTCCTTCCTCAATATATGAAGGTGGAGATAAACCTCTTTCACAGAATGGATTATGGAAAAATTAATGTGAGAGCCATGAAAAAGGCAGAGGAGATAGCACCATGAATCTGAAGTAACTGGACATGTGAATTAGTAATCAATATAAAGAAGAGCTGAAGACAAGAAAAAGGGCTAAAAACAAGTTCATAATTTTCTAAGATGGAAATGCAAGTCTTTCTTCTTCAAAAGAAAAATGTCATTGAACACTTTCCATTAAAATAAAATTGAAAGGGGCCCCATGTTGCAAATAATGGTTTTAACCATGATGTCCTTACACAATAATGTGTAGCAATCAGCTGTTAAGTGCACTGCAAATTGTTCATTCCTTAACAATCATGTTATCAAAGCTTGCAATTGATATATATATTTTAGTAAATTGTAGACTGTGTGCAAATTTGTCACCATATTATTGACAATGTGACTCTTACAACTGAAATCATGACTAGGAGAGAGAAGGTGGTGTGACCCTAGATTGCTAGACTCACAGCAAGAAAAGTTAAGAAAGTGCCATCAGGTCATTTGGACAAAAGAATGCTATATGCCTGTTGGGTTTATAACAGATTAATTGGAGAAAAACAAGTCACTACAGTAAATTATTGTCTACTTACCTCAGTCACCCTCTCCAAGAACACATATTTTAAAATGAGACAAGTTGTTAAATTTAAAATTACCGGTTCTGGCATTTTAGAAACTATATCAAATAATGAAGTAAAAATTAGCTTACAAACATCCTGGTATCAATTCCAGCTACCATCTTTTACCAAACTAAAACTCTAATTATCACTAATTCACTTGCAATCTAGTCCTCCTCCAATATACAAAATCAACAACTTCAAATGTTTCATAACTTTTTTTAACTTTCCCTAAAATTTGAGAAGATAATATAAATATATCTCTTGGAAAAGTTGAGAAAGATAGAGACACAAGGAAAAGTAAAGATGAAAATATTACCTTAATAAATGATGTAAAACACAAGATATGAACAACTGTTAAAAGAATTCTCTGTGAAATTGATAATTCTACTATCTGTACACCTGCTTATTACCTATCAGTAATTTGATACATAAACAAATAGAATAGTGTATTTAATGGGATCAATTCTTTCAGTTGTGTGCTTTTCCTTTTAAAACTACAACTGCTTTTATGTGCTGGCTTTATTTTCAGGTGGTGTCACATTAGAACACCCTCATCTCTGAAGATTTTTGCAATAAGGAACTCTACCTTGGCCCTTGATCATCTGTACTCTGTGTTATGATAAAATCAGAGCCCTACATGGAACAATGTTTCCTAAATCCTATCTCCCGTGTGTTGTTCATGTCAGGGAGTATATTCCACCAAGTAAACACTAAACAGTATTTCAAAAGCATGGGATATTAAAAGGAGTACATGCAGGGTTGGGTGTGGGACCCCATTCATTGCCTCAGTGCCAAGAAGAAAGAGTTCCAGAGACTGGGATAAAAATAAGAGGTTATGAGCGGGAGGATCCCTCTGCAGGCCATTAAGCAGGAGCCTGGAATAAAACTGTTGACACCATGGACCATGGTTGGTTTGACAGGGAACTCACGAGGAAGTGAAGGACATGAAATAATGATAATTATAATAACAGCAGCAAACACTTCTACTGAGCCAGGCACTACACTCTGAATGTTAATTCTGTGCTTGAAGATACATTAACACACATAATCCTCAAAATATCCCGACGTAGTAGATGTTGGTCTTTTCACAATTATATAGATGAAGAGACTGGGTGCAGGGGCTAGAAAACTCATCCAGGTTACACAGCTCATAAATGGCAGAGCCCAAGCTCAATGCTGTTATGTTATGCTCTTTTACTACAACTCCAAGTTAAGTCTCTAATGACTATTTCCACTTGGCAAGTGCCAAGACCTTAGTAGTCCCTCCATGGAGGTAGGAATGGGCATGGCGGGGACACAGCTGAGGGAGGCTAAAAGACCCGAGGTGTGGCACAGCAGTTGTCAAGTGGTTCCCTTCGCAGAAGGGGGCAAGAACACACCCCAAAAAATTGGCAGCAGGCACCAAGGCTCTTTCCACCGGACATGATCCCACAAGGAAAGGGGCCCGGCGCAGGTGGATGAGCCAATAGGCAAGCCTCCTTTGGAAAGAGCACGCGATCTGCGCCAGCCTTCATGTCGCCCTGGGTGTGGCACATGCACCCTTAGTCAGAGGGCCTCATGCCACACTCTGGCGAGGATTTCTCCCTAGAGCCATGGCCAAGGACTAGGAAGGCCAGACCTTCCCGACTCCAGAGAGGAGGCTGGGAGCTGTTGTGGGAAGGGATTGCCCAGTAGGGCCAGTAGGGCCAGTAGGGCCCTGGCTCCCTAGCCCTGCAGTGCCATACGCCTGTCTCGGCACTTCTGACTTCAAGAGCCTTTCCTACACCTGGCCTGGCTGCAGTCGCAAAGTGGAGGTGTGGGGTGAAGCAATAGCTTTGTCTTTCCAGGAAGAAATGAGCCAGGGGACGAAGCAGCTGGCCAGGCAGAGCCTTGAGCTTGAAGCCCGGTACGCCTCTGGCCATCAGAGCCAGAGCAATGCTTTCAAGGCAGGGAAGCGGCCTTCAAGCTGAGTGGGAGTGGGGGAGGGGAGGGAGACAGCAGCTGAAGCCAAGTCCAGAAGGGCGGCGATGAAACCGCTGCAGCTGGGTGGCGCCAGCCGGTCAGAGCCTGGCGGGTGGGCGGGGCCTTCACTGCGGACCCCCGAGGCCAGCCCTAGGCCCCGCCGATCGCGCACACGCCCTTGGCCTGTACGGGGGTGTGGAGGGTTGAACCCAAGCCCGCAGGGCTCCTGGAGCGGTCAGAGAAAGAAGGGCCCATGGGAGAGGTAGGCGAGGTGGGCAGGGCGCAGCACCTTACTCTCCTCAGGTCCCCGAGGCGGGGAGAGAGAGAGAGAGGGAGAGAGAGAGAGACCCCTGACCTCTGAGTCGCTGCCTCCACCGCTGGCTGGTGCCAACTCACACGCCATCCCACTTCCACCCACCACCCCCATGCCTGCCCCGGGGCCAGCCACACCACAGACAGGCCTGTTCCTGGTCACCTCCGTGCTGGCCCTTCTGGACCTGACCCCAGTGCAGGGGAAAGGGTTCAGATAAGCCTTTCCATGTCCCTCTGCATGACAATGGCCTTCTCCCCCTCTCCCATCCCCCAGGCCCACCCAAGACATACACCTTTGTCATTAGCTCAGGAGAGGATGCAAGATGAGAATCTCTGCCCTGTGTGGAGAAACTCAGTTTCCCAGGTTTCTCCCATGGACACATGTTCTTCAGCTGGGTCTGATTTTCTCCAGCCAACCTGTCTTGTTAAGGATTTGGCCAGCCCTAAGATCCTGCAGGGAACGGTCAGAGGGGGATTCTCTCTCCCCCTTTCCTCCCCCTCTCTCTCCTCCTCCAGGTTTGGGGGAGGTGATTCCCCTCTCCCCCTCCCTTGCTGAGATATTTTCTCTCAGAGCAGTTTTCTTTTCTTCTTCCTTTCTCTCTCCTCTCTCTCCAGGGCTCCTTGCTACTCCTTCATTTATTTATTTATTTATTTTTTAATTTTTGTTTATTGCAGTAACATTGGTTTATAACACTGTATAAATTTTAGGTTTATATCATTATGCTTCTATTTCTGCATAGATTACATCGTGTTCACCACTCAAATACCAATTACAAACCATCACCACTCCTTTCTAATCATTGGTTTGATTTCCTGTTTGACCAAACGGTTATGCATGAGAGTGTTTATTGGCTTATAAATTGTCTGATTTGTTTAAGATATGTTGGCAGTTAATGAGCATTTTTGCGTGCAAGTTGGTTAAGGAACTGGATTTCAATTCTGCCCGTTCCTCTGATGAGCTACTGAGTCAGAATATCTATGGTTGGCCATGTATCTCTCTTCTGGCGGCTTCAGGAATTGATTGCTATGTCGAAATTGCTTTCTGGACAAGGATAGACCTAATTTTATAATAATATGCTTTCTTTGTTTTGAAGTAGGATGTTTGATATTTATATGCAGGCACGTGTGTGTGTATGCTCCAAACATATTTAATGATAAATCAAGATTAACAATATATATGATTCCTATATTGACTTTTTTTGGACAAATACTGAGAAGTTAATTGAATACTCTTACTTTGGTTGTAGTTAGGTTCACTTTACTTCCTATTATTAAATCCTTTTTTAAATATATGATACTATAATTGAACATATACATTTTGACTGCTAACCACCTTTTAGCCCCTAAATATTTTGCCTTCAGATATGTGTACCATTATACACATTCATATATAAAAGTTTCATATTAGTTGTGGCTTTACTTTTGTGAGCACGTGTATGGAATATCACTGACAATCCCCTTTCTTTCAGCATCTATGTTCAATGTTAGTTTCCTATGTCTTTGTGGAATGTAGAGTAACATTCAATATTGAAAAAGTGATTTAAGTAACTTCAGTATAGTATAACTGCTATATGTAGCATTATCTCTGTGGTTTTATTTTTAAATTTTGTACTTTGCTTTTTTTCTTTTTTCCTTGTTTTGCACCATTTAAAGTAATTTTCCTTATTAAACTTTTTTTCACCATGTTGGATATATACATCTTTTTCACATTCTATTTTAGAATTATTTTTTCTGCTGAGGAAAACTGGCCCTGGGCTAACATCCATGACCATCTTCCTCTACTTTATATGCGACACCACCACAGCATGGCTTGATGAGTGGTGCAGAGGTCCGCACCCGGGATCCGAACCCACGCACCCTAGACCACCAAAGCAGAGCGTGCAAACTTAACCACTATGCCACCAGGCTGGCCCCTATTTTACAATATTTTTAATTTGAGAAATAAGAAGAACCCAGAATCTGAAGTCTTGCCTCACTGCCTCCTCAATGTTAGGTGAAAAATTAATTAGTATTCTACTTCTTTTCTTTTTCTCCAAATCCAGTGTCTCTAGGTATAGATTAAGCTCTTGGTTCAGGATGGTTTTAAATTTTATGCACATTCTTTAAAGTAGTTTGTGTTTTGCATTTTTTAAAAATCACATTAACACAAAGTACTGAGACAATTGTTTTAATTTTTCAGTGTTCACTTCTTTGGTACTGTGTTTTTTTTTGAAACTCGTCAACCTCAAACTTGATTATGGATCTGAATTATCTGGAAGGCTTGTTAAAACACAGAAGGTTTGCTGTACCCCACCCCAAACATTCTGATTCAGTAGGTCTCGGGTGGAGACTAGCATCTCCACATTGTGATTCAAAGCTCCTCTGCCTAACATTCCTTATTTTTTTTCATTTCAGAGGGAGTAAAATCCGTATCTGAGTGTGCGGGCTGTTCCTACCCAAGCCTTTGATTCTTCACAGGTGTTATGCCACAATAATCTTCTTGTACTCCTAACTCCACCTCAGCATTTTGAGGCCCTAACTGACACAAAAACGTTCTTCATTTTTCCTCTGAAAGGTGTGCTTTATTTTCAGAAATGTGGCACAATCAGCAATACGTTTAATGTGGATGCTGTTCTCTGTTCTTTAGACATTGTAATTTATTTATACAACACCTGCACCATTCTTCCTTGTTCTCAGTATTTAATGCTCTAACATTGGAAACACATGGGGCTTCTGGACATTCTGGACACTCTCCCTTCTTCAAGTTTAATTGATCACATCACACCTGAACTAAGTTGAACTAAAGTTGGCCATATCATGGCTTGTCACATGACGATCAGGTATATGTGTAGTATGTGTGCACCTCACAGAAACAGAATGTTCCTGGAGTGTGCATCTCAATGATTCTTCTCCTAAAACTTGATTAAATATGTTCTAAATAGAGGTTCTTAGTTTCACTTAAATGTACCTAATCCATACATACATTACTGGAAAATTATCTATATCTTAAACTTATTTTGTTGAATAGCGTGTAAATTATTTCTATACTCCCAAGCTCACACATTTGATTTTAAAATTTATTTTCTTTTCAAGTTAAAGAAAGAATTTTTATTTAAAGAAAGAAATGCAAAGAAGTATCCAAAAGAATGAAATACTAGGAGTATGGAGGACTAGATACCTCAAAGGAGTTTCCCTCCACATAACGCTATCTTCCATAAAATATAATGTTATTGCACTCTTGAGTTCACAAGATGTAAGCCAAGTCTCAAAGGACAGAAGAAGGAAATTGTAAGCACTAGACAAATTTGGATTCACCCAGTGGTCAAAGGCCAGTATGATCCTCTAATGAAAGGATTTGTCTTTGAGTCACCAGTGATTTGAGGGAATGAATCTGGGACTCACAGATTAGTTGTGAGTCACACAAAAAAGGCACTTAGCTTGGTGTCATCCCACATGACTGTGAGCAGAAACCAGTGACATTCTTCTCTGGAGGAAAGAATCTAAACTAAAGTCTTACATTCTGTACACATTAAAATCAGACAAATATGAGCTCATAATCAAAGTTCTCCAAACAAATAAGGAATACATGCCATTGTCGATAAGAGTCATAAGACATAAGAAAATTAAAAATAAAACAATAGATTTAAACACTAAAACCTTCACTATTAGACTTACCAACTTCAAGATATAAAATAACTGTGTATAAAAAATGGAACGACAAAAAATGGAATAACAAAATCAAGCAGGAGACTCTAGAAATGATATGACATATTTGGCAAAGGGCCTTATAGAACTTTAAGAGATGAAAAATACATAACTGTTGAGTTTTAAAACTTCATAGATGGGTTCTACAACAGAAGAGAGAATAGAAAACCAAATTTGAATTCTGAAGGAAATAGAATGCAGCATAGAAAGACAAGGAACTAAAAAACATGAAAGATAATTTAGATATGGAGATGATGAGAGAGAGTAAAGAAAAAGGAGAAATAAAGTACTGTACAACAAAAACAAGTGAGTCATGAGGGTAAAACTGAAAGTTAAAGGGTCTATAAATTTCTCAGGAGATGAGAAACTATATCCACTTCAGGCAATGTGGGCTGGTGGTAAAATAGAAGTAGAGACTATAACTCTCACCCAAATAGAGGAGATACAATAGAATATGGAAAACAAGTATAAATCAATAAATTTTAAAGGGAAATAACATAATAAAACTTGTGGAAAAAATAGAAGGAAAACATATAGATAGTGGGAGCAAAAGAAGGATATAAATAAAACAAATGTAAATGCAATAAATTCTCCAGTTAAATACAGATTGTTAAATTTGATGCGACAATGATAAATTTAGCTATATCTTGTTTACAAGACTTGTGAAAACTAAAAAACATGGAAAACTAGAAATTCAAAACAGAATAGAAGATATAAAGATATGCTAGGACAAAATCAATCAAAAATCAACCCAGGGTAGCTATAATAATATGAGATAAAACAGATGCGGAACAAAGCATTATTAGGAATTAAGTGGTTAATCCCCAATGGTATATAAGTTCAACTTATCATGAAGATATAGTTGTTATACTACACACGATGTCCTGTGAAGATAATATAGCCTCAACTAGGAAAGGAAGGAGGAGAAGGAAGTGGAGGAGAAGGAGAAGAAGGAGAAGACAAGAAGAAAAAGTCGGAGGAGGAGGAGGAGGAAGTACAAGAGAAGGAGGCAGAGGAAGAGGAGAGGTAGACATAATATATCATCATAGTGAAGAATTTCAACTTTCCTCTGAGACAAAGAATAACATATATCTAATAATAGAGTATTTGAAAAACAAATTAGCAAGTTTGATTTAATGGATACACATCGAACCCTATACCTAACAAGTGAAGAACACCTATTCTTCACAGGGACATGGGGAACATTAATAAGCAGTGAGCATGAACTAGGGTACTAATCAATCCTCAAATAATAGAACACTTGAAATAAGTATAAGAGACTGCTCTATTTTATTCTTGATGCTATTACAAATCCCAGGCAATAGAAATGCAGAGAATTTTCTTTGGCTTAGGTGTTATTTGTGTGCAGAAAGTCTGTAGGAAAGATGAAGACAATATGGGCTATCAGGAATAGGTACCGTTAAAGATGTTAATGATTAATTTTAATTTTATATTTTTAAAATAAGAAATGGATGAGAAGCTTTTTAAACTTTACAATGCTCTCTCTCTTAGATTCCTAAGTGTTTCTAGTCCCTTCAGTCCTTCTTGATTCTTTCAATTGTTCCTGCCTGTTGATGATTCCTCCTTCATTGGATCTCTGAAGTTCACCTTAGTTTCCTGGTTTTGATGGTGGCAGACGCACAGGTTTGAGGGGACAGAGGTTTAGGCAATTTGATTGACAGCCTTCTGTTGCACCATTCTCAACGTGCACATGTCATGCGTCTATGCTTGTCACGTATCTTCCAGTTGCAATTATTCTTCCTCCCCAGGGCTTTCTCCAATCTCATGCTAATATTGTTGCTCTTCTAGGAAGGATTTAATGGTGTGCTCATATAAACAAGCATTTTGGATCCTGAACCAAAGAGCCATTTACAAGTCTACTCTGAATGTGATCTGTTTTTCCATTCATTGTACTTTCTTCTGTGTATTTAACCAGTTTCTTTCATGAGTGTGGAATTCAGTAAGGACGTTCCACAGCTGGAGTCATGTTATTTTCTTTAGTTATAAATTCTAAGGCTTCAAGAGTGTCATCTGTTGCCACAGACATTCGAGTCAATAGCAAATTCATTTTAATAAAGTCATTGTATTGCATTTGAAGGAAATCATTTTGAGTATTTTCCCTAAGGATCCTTATCCCTCTATGCAGGTTTCAGTACAAGAACTACTAGTATGTTCTGTCCTTGGTTTTTGCCATTGAGGAAATCAACAGGGACCCTCATATATTGCCCAACATGTCTCTGGGATTTGATCTCTATAATGCCCTACCCAGTGAAAGGAGGACATTGGAGAGTTCCCTGATTTGGCTCTCAGGGTTGGGCAAGGACATCCCTAATTACGACTGCAGGAGAGAGAGTAAGTCTCTAGCGGTCCTTACAGGAACCACCTGGGCAATTTCTGCCCAGATTGGAACACTGCTAGAACTGTACAAATTTCCACAGGTAAGACTGCATGGGATGGGGAGAGATGAAACCACGTCTCCTTTGGTGCCATTCTCAGGGGCCTAAAAAGGAAGAGAGGAGGAGACTGGGTTTGTGCATCTCTCAAAGGATATGATCTCAAAGGATCCGTGTACAGGACCTCGATGGAGAATGACATTTCCTTTCTTTGGAGTAGAGAGAAGTTTGAGGGGGAAGGAGACAAAGCAGTTTCCTGAAACTCTGGCTGATCTTATTTTATAGAAAGCTTTCAGGGAGTGCAAAATGATTAGAAAATGAAATGAGCAATTGTCCTCTTCTACCACTCCAGGTGTTGCTGAACAGCCTTCAGGACTGAGAGTGTGATTTTTGCCAATCCCCTTCCTAATATTACTTCCAGTTGTCTTTTCCTTTTAGCTTACCTATGGTCCTTTTGATCTTACCCTGAATGATGATAAGCAGTTTCCATCTCTCTATTAGATGGCCCCCAGGGACACATCTCTAGCCATTGGCATGGACTCTTTGCTGCTTCATTTGAGTTGGAGCTGGGTGGGGCTGGTCATCTCAGAAGACAAGAAAGGTGTTGTGTTTCTCTCAGACTTGAGAGGAGAGATGGACAGGAATGGAATCTGTGCAGCCTTTGTGGAAAAGATTCCTGTGACTGAAAGGTCATATTACTCAAGGACATGGCCATATGATTTGCAAGTAGAGGAAACAGAAGGGAATGTGGTTATCATTTCTGGTGATGCCAACTCTCTCATAAGCTTGAGCTTTTCTACTTGGGAGTATTTAGTGATATGGAAAGTCTGGGTCACGACATCAGAGTGGGATTTTATCCACAGTGAGAGAGATTTCATCCTTGACTCATTCCATGGGACTCTCATTTTTTCACACCACCATAGTGAGGTCCCTGGCTTTGAAAATTTTATCCAGATAGTTAACCCTTCCAAATATCCAGAAGACATTTACCTCACTATGTTGTGGTTTCCCTTTATTCCTTGCACGATTTCTGAGTCTTACTGTAAAACACTGGAGAATTGTCCACCTAATGCCTCCTTAGGATGGCTGCCTTGGCAGATGTTTGACACAAGCACGACTGAATGGAGTTACAGTATGTAAAATGTTGTGTATGCTGTGGCCTGGAACCTTCACAAGCTGCTTCTTCAACATGCAGAAATGCAGCCAATGCGAAGTGGGAAGGTCTGGTGTTTTGTCCCTGGCAGGTAAAGTCTCTTCGACTTAACAGAATGTATACTCGCAAAAGTGACTTTCTTATGGTTCCACAGGTGCTCAAACCAAGCAGTTAGGACTCTTTCTCCAAGAAAAGCACAAGAGTTTCTATACTTGTTTCACTCTCTAGGAGGTATATCTAGTCCTGAGTAGTAAGTCATCTACAAGAAGGTTCTAGTGGCAACGAGGAAGTGAGCTATGAGTCAATATCAATGCTTTGTGTTACAAAGGATCCCAACATCCTGCCTGCCTAACGTTTCAATAGGGAATATCCTGTCTTCTCCCATGAAGCTCCTCAATGACAAGAAGAGAACTTGTCCTTTATGTGCCTATCTGGTGCTGAACATCATAGTGAATACTTTACATAAATGATCTCATTTAATTCTGTAACAACTTTAGGTATTGCTAACATCATTTTGCAGATTGATGGTCTGGGAAAATTCAGAGAGTGCATGAGGGTGGCTAGATTGTACCTTGTACTCGAGATTTGTCTGAATCCTATCACCACTGATCATCTTGATATTCTTGTCTTTAGTCATTTTCTCTCGAAACTAACTGATATTTTAGAAACATTATGATATTTTAGTTCTCCATATGATTTCCTTTGCTTTACTTCATTGGATACTTGTAATAAAGGTACACTATGAAGCAAAGATTACAGACAATGAAAGGCTGTCCCCAATTCAGGGTTTTTCTCTTTAACACCCGGGCCCACTTCACCACAGGATGATGTGTCTCTTTTAGCTGCACCCTTTTCTGAGGAACATAGAATTTAACAATCCTGCTGGTGACTCAGTGAATTTGGCTGATGAAGGAAAATCAGATTCAGAGTAAACCATTCTCAACTTTTGGAATTTTCCCGAAGGTCTTGGACTTAAGGTGAAAGTAGGAGAATATTCCCAACATGCTCCACGTGGTCAAGAATTGTCTTTATCTGAGGAGGTGATTGAGTGGGACACGGGAATTACTGAGGTGGGTTGAACCCAATCACAATTACTTACACTACACATGAATAACCAAACTCTTGTTGGGTTTTGTGCCCCCTCAGAGCTTCATAAAGGGCCACATATGGGAATTTAACAATTCACTTCCAACTGAAGTAATTTTTTCATTTACCAACAATCCAAGATGGAAGCAAGACCTTCATAAGCAAAAGATTGCAAATTGCTGAAGGTTCAGAAGGTGGTTAGTAATTTTCAGGAATAATTTTTTTAAAAAAATTAAGTTATGTACATGATTTTTAGAGATAATGTTATTGCACACTTAGTACACTACAGTATAGTGTAAACATAACTTCTTTATACACTAGGAAATCAAAAAATTGGTGTGACTCACTTTATTGCAATATTTGATTTATTGCAGTGCTCTGGAAACAAACCCACAGTATTTCTGAGGTGTACCAGTGTTTTATATCATACAATAAGCATGGCGTCCAACCAATGAATTGGATTTAGATATTTCAAGATTAAGTTTGTTAAGGCCCAATACTCTAAACACTCTAGCTACTTGAAAATTAGGTAAAAGTCACAGCTGTTACCAAGTGTTATCTGATTTTCTCCAGACTCCACATTCTGTATGCAGTGAGAGTTGCAGTCCGGGATTCAGGAAGAGCCCTCAAGAGAGCAAGGCTGCCTGTTGTTTTGCTTGCATTCCCAGCCCAGAGAATGTGATTTCCAATGAAATAGGTGAGTATATGCCTTGCAGCGACATTCTCCACTTCTATTTTTTTTTTGAAGGGAAATATTTGTCCTGAGCTATCTAATATCTGTTGCCAATCTTGCTCTTTTATTATTGTCCCCAAAACTGTAGTACATAGTTTTATATCCTAGTTGTAAATCACTCTGGTTCTTCTATGTGAGCCACCACCACAGCATGGCAATTCACAGAGAGATGGTGTGGATCCATGACCAGGAAACCAACATGGGCCACCGAAGTGGTGAGCACTGAACTTTCACCACTAGGCTATCAGGGCTGGCTCTCCACCTCTCTTTTGTATGCACCGTTCTCCCAAAGAAATGGAAAAACTCTGATGAGGACTGCAGGGTCAAAATGTTGCCTTCCTCCATTTAGTAATTTAACTTTTATAGCCAATAATATTTCCTCCCAAAATGATACCCTCTCTCTCTACCTTGAACTAGCTTACTTGTCTCATTTTAGCATCATTGCAGGCATTATGATCTCAAGGAAACCCTTTATGACCACTCCACAGTAACTAACTTAAATCTCTCTCATGGAATCTAACACATGGTATTGTAAGTCCTTACTTTTCATCATCTTTAAAGCTACATTTAGATCACATTGAAGAAATCCTTATTTTTCCAGTGTCTGGTGCTGTTCTTGGCACAGAACAGGAGCTCAGAAGGTTGTGTTTGATTTAAGAAGTAAATATTTCTATGGTGTACAATGAGCTTATGGAACTGCTTGGTTTCTGATCTCCTCGAGTTCACAGGTGAGTAGGGGAGACAATATGCAGTGATGCAAATTCAAGGTGGTGACATAGGGCTGCAATATAGGTATGCAGAGACCCATGGGATGAAATAAGTGATAGCATATATGTTTGTGGGGAGGGAAGTGTCATGGACTTTTTCATAGAGGCAGGAGCATTAGTATTATATCAGACTAATGTAAGCAGATTAAATTCTTGGTGGAATTCTTAGAAATGGCAGAAACTGGCAAATTAGCCCTGCATTTAATATTCTAGGGAGCTGAGAAAAGGTTCAACATGACTAGAACACAGACAATGTGGGTTTGGGAGTTGGGTCATGAAATAGAAGAGGGACAGAAAACCAACACTGAAGATTTTTCATACCATAATTAACATCTTGGAATTACTCAGATTTATGATATTAAACGGTGCAATGTTGAAATAACCTCAATGGTGGCATTATCTAATTTTATTTTTGTGATTGATATGAAGCTTAATTTCACAACATCTTTTGTATAATTTCAATTTATTTGAAATGTACTGAGATTGATGACATAGTCTGGCATATCGTCAATTTGGATAAAGCTTCCACGTGCACATTTGGCATGTGGTGAGTTTGGGTATATGTTCCATATGCACATCTAAAGAACACTACGTCCACTAGCTTCAATTCCTACATGCTTGGATATTAATAAATACACTTGTAAACAACCGATGATTAATGAGTAAACTATGATGGAAATTAGAATGTATTTCCAATTAAAAATATTATTCATCAAATCTTATGGGGTGGAGTTAAATCTATCCTTAAAGAGAAATGTATAATCCTAGATTATATATATTTATATATTATTGTGTATATTTAAATAAAGAAAGGTTGAATTTCTAAGTTCTAAGCATTCATCACAAACTAGAAAAAGAGCAGAAATGTAAACACAAGGAAAAGAGAAAACACAAAGTGATAAATATTAGAGGAAGTGTTAACAAAATAAAAGACAAACATCAAAAGGATAAATAAAACTAATTAGATTCTAATAAATGACAAATATGCTCAATAAAATCCTAGTACTAGTGTTCAAAAAAAGAAAAATTGCAACAAAATAATACCAAGGTTGAAAAGGGAGTAATCTGTGCAGATCACATGGAAAATATTTAACATGAAGAAAACATAAATAACATCATGTTGATACAATGAAAATTTAGAGGAAATTCACGAATTTCTGGCAAATAAAAGTTACCAAACTGCCTCAAGAAAAAATGAAAAATCTGAATATTGCCAGACCTATTACAGAAATTGAGACCATCCTTTAAAACATTTCTACAAAATTTTATTGTAAGCTATTTATTTGGTACAAAGCTGATGAATCTGCCAAAATATTCAAGAAAAAAATAATATACATCTACTCAAACTCTTCCAGAGAATAGGAAAAACTGAAAACTTTTTGACTCACTTTGAGAGACTAGATTAACATTGGTACCAAAATCTAACAAAATCATTGCAGGAAAGGAAATTACAGGCCACATTCTTTGTTGGGTTAAATTCATTTATCCTAAAAAAAAAAAATCAAATCAAATCAAGGTTCCAAATCTAGCTATATTTTATAAGAAGAACATATCATGACCAAGTTAGGTTCATGCAATGTAATTCAGTACACTAATCTCTGAAAAAAGAGAAATAATAATCTCAGTAACTGTAAGAAAAACTAGTAAAATTAAACACCTATTCATATTTTAAAACAAACAACAACAACAGAAAAAACACTTACCAAATCAGGAACAGAACGAAACTCTCTTACTCCCATACACAGTATTCACAGAATGGAACTTTATCTTACACTGATGAAAGCAAGGATAAGAGAAGAATGTTCAACATCACTGCCTCTATAAGCCGTTATGCTGGAGGTCTTGCTTGATAAAATATTGGCAGGAAAAGAAATAAAAGGAATAATTTACTTCAAAGGAAGAAGTAAAATTGATGTTATCTTCAGATGATATTATGGTATAAATGTAAAATCCATATAAATTAAGGTATTAACTGAGTTTATTGGTGGCTGAATACAAGGTTAATATAGAAAGTTTTGCTTCCATCTACCCGTCATAAGCATTCAAAATTTAAATTTAAAAAAATGACATTTACAACATCTTAAAGTATGAAGTACCTAGAAATAACTTTAATGAGACTTTCAAAAGATTTCTGTCCATTAATTTATAGAACAGCATTTAGATAAATGGAGGAAAACTGAAAGAACTGGAGGGATAAATCAAATTCGTGACTGAACAGACTCAAAATTCTACAGATATCAAAACTCTCCAAATTAATCTACAGCTTCCACAAAATTGCCGCTAAAATGCTGACCTGTTCTGTGGAAATTACAATTGATACAATTCTTATGGAAATGATAAAGGAAAAACTTAGCTAAGAAAATCTTGCAAACAATGAATAGAGTGGGAGGACTTACTCTACCTGACATCAAGTATTATAGCATCACAATAGAGGAGGTTCATCAAGAGGATAAACAAGAAAATCAACGGAACCAAATGGTGAGTTCAGATAAAAGCTGCTCATATAGGGACTCACGTATAGACGTCTGATTTACAAGGAAACACTGAAGAGGAGTGGGAAAATGAAAGCCTTTTCAATAAACCATGTTGGGTAAATTGGCTGTCTTCATGGAGAAGGCAATGACTCACCAACCCTAACTCACACCATCCACAGAAAACGTTAAACGTTATCAGGCAGATTGTACTTCTAAACGTGAAAAGTGAGAGAATTTAAGAGGACGTAAAGAGGAAGGAGCAATGCCCCTGTAGAAGGAAAAAGCATGTATTCATACCTGCAGGGATGAGTGGGCACGGAACACTTTCAGAACCACATGAAGATTTGGGAATCTTAAAAATCAGAGCAGAGGTAGTAGAGGTAGGCGTGACCAAGGTTATACAGTCTTTTTGGTCTTCCTACGATTTTGTCGGATTTTTTAATGGAGGATAAACATGATCCCACTTACATGTAGACGTATCACTTGTGATGCAGGACAAGGGCAGGGAACCAGAGTAAAAGGATCTTATGATAACGTAGGAGAGAAGTGACTAAAATCTTAACAGAAGTGGTGGAAGTGAAATTAAGATGAAATGTTTTGTAGATCATTTTAGATGGTAGAAATGGTCTCATTTTGAAACTCCCGAGGAGTGAGGTCTATGACTTGGTCATCTCTGTTTCCCTAGTATGTAGCATATTATCTGCCTCATGGAGGTTTTCCAATAACTGCTTGCTCATTGAATGAGTAAATCTAGGCCATAGTTTACAGGGGTATAGCTCAGAGAGACAGGGAGGACGTTTGGTTTTCTGCTGAGAAAAATGTGCTTTCATGAATATGCAAGATAAATACTGAGATGGATAATAGCTTTACTTAACCATAAATAAGATGGGCAGTATTAACTGGGAATGATTCTCTGCAGAGCATTCTGTTATTTGGTGCCTGGAGCAACAAAGGAAGACAATTGGCTAAGCTTACCCCATGCCTTCTTTGGGGGCATGCGAATGAGAGAGAATGACTGAACCTGGGCTGAGGACACTTTGCATCTCTCCCCAGACATGGATCAGTGTGTGAAGTGTCCAGATCATCAGTATGCCAACAGAGGGTGAGATTGCTGCCTCAAAAAAAGCTGTGACTTTTCTGGCTTAGGAGGAATCCTTAGGGATGGCCCTGGTGCACAGCTCTGTGCTTTTCTCTCCTCACAGCTGTGGTGCTGGGGGTCTTTGTGAAGCACCAAGACACTCCCATAGTCAAGGCCAATAATCAGACTCTCAGCTACATCTTGCTCATCTCCCTCACCCTCTGCTTCCTCTGCTCCTTACTCTTCATTGATCGTCCCAACACAGCCACCTGCAGTCTTCAACAAATCACATTTGGAGTTGTATTTACTGTGGCAGTTTTCAGTGTCTTGGCCAAAACTATGACTGTGGCTGTGTCCTTCAAGGTCACTGCACCAAGGAGAAGGATGAGGCAGTGGTTGGTGTCAGAGGAACCTAACTTCATCTTTCCCATCTGCTCCTTTATCCAGCTGAGTCTCTGTGGAATCTGGCTGGGAACCTCTCCTCCCTTCATTGACACAGATGCACACTCTCAACACGGCCACATCTTCATCGTGTGCAACAAGGGCTCGGTCACTGCTTTCTACTGTGTCCTGGGATACCTGGGCTCCTTGGCCCTGGGCAGCTTCATTGCGGCTTTCCTGGCACGGAACCTGCCTGACACCTTTAATGAAGCCAAGTTCCTGACGTTCAGCATGCTGGTGTTCTGCAGTGTCTGGGTCACCTTCCTCCCCATCTACCACAGCACCAAGGGCAAGGTCATGGTGGCCATGGATGTCTGCTCTATCTTGGCCTCCAGTGTGGGGCTATTAGGCTGCATCTTTGCTCCCAAGTGCTACGTTATTTTCCTAAGGCCAGAGAGAAACACATCAAATGTGTTAATGAATAAAACACATTCAGCGAGAAAATAATCGAAATGTAAGTTATTTTCATAGGTCACAAGAACTTGCCTACACTTGAAAAATAAACTACGACATTTGTGCAGACCCACTTTAAGTACCAACTAAACTTACCTTACATCTCCACTTAATTTTTTGCTTTATGTTTCTTTTGGCTTTGTGCAATTTTCCTCGGGCATTCAAATGAACAAATACAAAAACATTCATACTAATTCTCCTCTAAACTTATGTGTTAAAGATTGCAAAAATGGCCACACATTAGTTCTCTCCCACTGTCTCTTTGGTTGTACCATCCCACGTTGACTCTGGGTAAACTTGGCCTTGTAACTTGCTTTGGCCAATGGGACATTAACAAATGACATAAGCAAAGGCTTGAAAAACACTTGCTCATTGTTGGTACTTGTCCTTCTCTGGCTGCCCTTGGGAAGCCTGAGGCCATCAATATGTGAATGAGTCTAGATAGACTGCACATCTCCATCACTCCAGGTGACTTCAAGTCAACAATCAGATATGTGAGTAAGGCCGTCCTAGACCAGCCAATCCTAGCTGAGCAACCAATAGGTCCAGATCAAAATAACTGCCCAGTTAACCCACAGAATCTTGAGAAAAAGTAAACTATTCTTATTTGAAGCCACCAAATTTTAGGATGGTTTGTTATACAGCAAAAGCTAACTGATACATTATGCTACCATTTATATATGTCATCTCATTATTTGTGTAATTATCACAGATTTCTATTTCTTTATCCAATATCGTAGACTGGAATATTCTTCTCTAGATTAAGTCTCTGAAAGAAAATCAGAGACAATATCACGTTCCATTTTACTTTTTCTCCTTCCTCTTTTCAACCAGACATCTTTAAGCATATATATTAAGAATATCTTCACTAATTTTAAGATTATGGATATTCTTCTATATTGTCATCCACTACTGTTATACGCAGGGGATTTTTACTTTTAATTTTAGCCCTTATAATCCATTTGGAATGATTTACTTGTGAATAATCTTAGTTGATGGTCCAGTGTTTTATTTTACAAATGGATATCTTTTAGTCTATAAAACAAACACTACATCATTTTAAAAGTTGATTTGAAGCATATGGAATCTGAATAATGTTTGGAAACATTAAACTTATATCTTTGAAACACTGTTTTCAATCACAAGTATAGTATATCTCTCCATTTAATCAGAGCTTTTACACGCTTTGTATCTTTTTATAATCTTCTTCATATAACTAATGTGTAGTTCCAATTATTTTCACTACTCATCTTAAATAATTCATTGCTCTTATGAATGGAATAATTATTTACATGTTTAAACTAATTCTTGCTCATGTAACAGTATTTTTGATGTTTCATATAGAAATCTAGCTTCCTTACACATTACTGCATTTATTTACCAGTTCTAAACTTTATAAGTTATGTCCCACTAAAATAATAGATTTTCTCTTCTTCTCTAATTTTATTTACCTCTTATTCTGTTGATTCTCGTTTTTTCATGACTGGGCTCTCCAATGCCACACTGAATCACAGTAGTGTTTGCCAGGAGCATTTTCCTCTTCTTAAGTGTAGCGTAAACATCAGATAAATTCCTTGTCAGGGCAGAGCAGGCATCTAAGGGAGAAAAAGTAAAAATGTGAAGGGGAATCATTTCTGCCTGGAAATCAACAGACTTGCGTCTCTTGGCTGTTTGGAGCTGGAGATCTTATGACAATGTGGCCAGCTGAGAATCAGAAGATCTTTCTCTAGTCCCAGGAATTAGTCTTGGTCAAATCTCTCAACCTCTTTAGACCTCATTTTCTTCACCTGTAACATGAAGAGTTGGGCGAGTCTTTTTGAGTTCTCAAATCCAGTGACAACAAGATACCCTTCACCCAGATGCACTTGACAAAGACCAGAGAGAATTTTTAGTTTTCTTCTGCATCAACATTATTATCCATATCACCCCTTAAAGACATGTCAAATGTCTACCTTCGCATGACACTGATAAAACAGGTTCCATAACAAATCGCTGTTCATTGGGATAACAAATCTATAGTTCATTGTTTAGAGGTAAGTATAGAGATGGGCTCTGCTGGAAACAGCAATCAATGGGCCAAAAAGTCTTGCTTTATTTTACAGCAAGGCTGTGGAAACACTCCCTAATAAAACAGAATGCTGAACTACTTAGAAAGTATGAAATAAATGGGAGCCTTGTATCCATGGTTATGAGCTAATAAGGATATGATTTTTAAAATTTTGTTAATGATGCCATTTGCCTGCTATGGGGCTGTTCTCTGGTGAGTAAAGAGCAGATGTATTCAAGGCCACTTTCATTCCTTTAATAAATATTTACTCAGCGCCTACCACTTGCTGCACGATAGCAGTCATCTACCCTGAGAGCATTTATATTCTAGTAGGGTGACACAGACCATAAACAAAAAGAGAATCTTGAGGTGATCAATAAAGTTACATATACGTCAAACTTTTTTCATTCTGGACTATTTTTCACCCTTTCCCTTCTTTGGCTGTTTACCAGAAGTCTAATCATGGACTTGAAAACCCAGAAAGCATTGGTCCCAAGTTTCTTCTCTCAACACCCTTGTTTCAAAGACATAGTGTTTATCATCTGAGAGTATGTCTCTTTAAGACTAAGTTCCTATGAATCAGCATTATTTCCTCACTTTCCTGAGAGGACAGATGTTATTATGAAGGGGAAATAAAATATCATATGGGATTTATACTTGAAATGATGTTTCCACTCTAATTGTGTTATTTAATGTGGTGTGATTTGGGGAAAGTCAGTTACTCCTTCAGAGACAGTGGTAATAATACCCTGAAAAGCATTCTATAGAGATTAAATGAAACAAAGTATGAGAAACTGCTTTGTAAATTACAAAGCAATCTATTTCAGCTTATTTTTTCTAAAAATATTTTCATTTATCCAATCCTTTTTGACTCTATGCAACCTGCCTTGACTGAGTTTTATCATTTATTCAACAATAATAATGGGTCAAAATGGTTGAATATTAGAAATTTCATATGGTTTAACTTAATTAATAGGCCATCACAATATTTAATTTGGTTATAATTACAGTTAAATTTTTCATGATGCCTTACCATATGCCAGGCACATGCTAGGCATCTGACATGTATTCACTCATTTAATCCTCACAACAATGCCATGGAGACAATACTATTAACCTCTATTGTATGGATGAGGAATATTAGAGGTTATATAATTGACCAAGGTCACACAACCGGTACCCAGGCAGTCCACCTCCAAAATCTGTTTTAGGGATCCATTAGAGGTTGTGGCGCTTACATTGTAAAAGGATCACCCTGGTTCCTGGTTGGCGAATGGATCAGAGGGTACTAAGGAAGAAAGCACATGGCTACTGAAATGATCCAGGCAAGCAATTCTGAATACAGGATTTCCTTCCTTTTTAAGGCTGAATAATATTTCATTGTATAGATGCCCTAGATTTTCTTCATCCTTTCACCCACGGATGCACAATTAGGTAGTTTCCATCTCTTGGCTATTGTGAATAATATTGCAGTGCATTTTGTCAAATAATTTCCTGGCACTTAGTGAGTTTGAAAAAATTCTTCTTATACACATTAGTTACTGTAATGAACTACCTTTCTAAATGTCTAAAGTTTAAATATTTGTCATTCTACAGAAATACCTTGCCTAATCATGATTTGTGTTGTTATCAGTTCATGAATGATCTAAGATTTTTGTACAAAAATTTGTTATAATGGCTTTTTTTGCATGTATTCAGGAACCTTGCATAATATGGGTATTCCCTGATTCTTGATTTTTAGTAGAGTTTTCTAGTAAGCCTTTAAGATAGGAAATATCTTCGTAGATGTGAGGCAGAGAGCAGAAATATAATAAAGTGACTGTTATATTTAATTATATCAAAAGAAAACTGTAGTTTTGCTAAATTGTTTTTACACAGCCTTTGCTTATTTGTAAGAGTGACACATATCATTTTATTAATGAAAAGAAAATTCAATAAACAATTTTAACATAAAACAATATCTATTGAGAACTTATATGAAAATTTTAGCAATCTGTTGTCACCAATTTCCTCATCTGCAAAATGGAGATAGATAATACCATCTTCCTTATGGGTTGCTGTGAGAAAAGTCAAGAGTAATGTATGTAAAATGCTTATCACCATGTGGGTTGGAAAGTGATGCCCCATTCATTTTTCCACCGGGATGATGACAGCTTTTTTAATGCTTGAAGTCTGTAGTTTTCAAAATACATTCTACTGTTGTAAAGTGAATCCTTTTTACAAATTCTTTGTAGAGTTAGATGATCCCTTTGGAATACAAATTCAGGCTCCCGTGTGTGTGTATATGTGTGTATGTATACGCACATCTCTCCAATAATACTTCAAACCTGATAATGAAAAGCTACCTTCCCCACTCTTGACTCTGGTTCCAAAAACAACTTCTTTAATTTTCTGGTTGAAAATCTATATTTCTAAATTAGCTACTCATACAGCTTTTTCATTCTTCAGGTTTTGACTATTTATAGTTTCTTTCTTCTCTGAAAAAAATCAGCATGAAGAGTTCTTACATATGTTAAAAACATAATTCCCCTTGCCCAATATAACTATTTAATGAATTAGGATAACTCAAAATTCGATGTCCTCTGTTTTATGACATAAGTGTTTACAATTTTATAGCAGATGAATCTTATCCAGAGATGTGCTACGTCAGATAGTATGAATACATTTTCTTTCTCACTTTTTCCTTTGACCTTTTAAATGGTAAAATTCTCTTGTTTCTTTGTTGTCTTCCTATGGATTCATCACTGGTTCATCTCCTTCCACCAAAAAATTAAATCTCTTCTCATTAACTTATGATGCATGAGACAATTCATGGGCTTCAGGTTTTGCTTGGGGACATCCCTCTTGGGCTTGAACATATACACAGTCCCACATATACGCAGTATGTCTGGAAGGATAGAGGAGGAAAGGATGTTTATCTCTGTGCAAAAGTACCGAGAGACAGTGGTAGAGTGAGAATATTTTATTGACTTTGCACCACTCTTTGAAGTTTTCGTATACGTGCACCTACGACGTGGGCCTACCTCCCCCCAGATTTTTAAAATTAAAATAGCGTTATATCCTTATCTACTGGCTTGGAACATCAAATTGTAGACAAATGTGAATATATGATCCAATTTTTTAACGAAATTGAGAACAGCAAACGCACAAAAAATTTAGAATTCTAAATATGGGCACATCATTCTATGAGGCTGTGTAAAGGTGGGGAAAGGAATGAAGAACAGCTGTTCAACATCCAGCTACCTGTACAGTCTAGGGGTCCACAGAAAGCCTCGCCTCCAGCCCCGCCCCTGGAGCTGATTTCCTCCCCCTGTGAAGTCTGCCTGAATTATTCCAGGCACACGCCCGCCTCTTCCCGCCCCTGGAACTGGTCTCCGCCCACAACGTTCGGGCCTGGCTCAGCCCACAGCCTGGTCCACGCCCACAGCCTGGTCCCGGCTCATTGCCCCTCCGGGAGCCTTGTTCCCGCCCACAGAAGCGCCTCCCCAGCCTGCTGTCACTCACAGCCTTGTCCCCGCCCACAGCCGGCCCCTAGAACTGGTTCCCGCACACAGCCCCGCCCTAGATTTTGTCCCTGTCCCTGGAGCTGACCCAGACCGCTTTCCAGCTTCTCACTCACTCTAGAAACTAGACACCTACCCCGAGGTTGTGGTGCGCGGCCTCGCCTCGCCCGCCGCCTCAACCGGCATTCCCCAAACGTTCCTCCTCCCCGAACGTCCGCCTGAGACCGGAACCGGAAGCGCGTGCGGCGCCGTGGATGGAGCGGGCGTTCTGCAAGGTGTGTTCCGTCTTCTCGGAGCGGACCGCATTCCCGTGGATGTTCGCCCGAAGGGGCGGAGCGTGGTGAGCGGTGGGCGGTCCCGGCTCCAGTCACGGTCCACGGAGGGGCCTGGGCCAGGGGCAGCCCCGCCGGGGCCCGGCTTCCCTCCGTCCTCCCGGAGCCCCATTTCCCCTGGGCTGTTTGCTCAGGGCGCCCGAGGCTGCTGTTCCTCCTGGCTCCAGGCGCCGCCGTCCCCTCTTCAGAGTCCCCGTCATCGTCCTCCGTGTGATTTTGTCCCCAGAGGGCTTATCCGCATCTGCAGACGGTGTTTGTGTTGTTACAAATGGGGCGCTCCTGGCATCTAGAGGGGGGGGCAGGGATGCTGCTCAGCGTCCTCCAGGGCCCAGGACAGCCTGACAGAGAATTATCCAGCCCCAAATGTCAGTGATGCCGAGGTTGGGAAACCTGCTCCAGGGTCTGAAAATCTCCCGAGCCCTGAATGAAGTGTGGAAATTGTTGACAAGTCAGCGAGTCACTTACAGGGTCCCTAAATGACAAGCTTGTTTAAAGGGTCCAGAGTCACCAAAAAGTCTCTGTCCAGCCAAGTGAGTTGAGCGACTCAAGTGCACACAGCACGAAGCTGCTTTCTCCCCTCTCTGGGAGCAGCAGGTGGCTGGATAGGAATCGGGAAAATCCAGTCACAACCAACGGTTACAGTTAAATCAGTAAATACGAAAAAGAAAAGTGAATGGGGTGAACTTTCCATCCAACACCCTATAAAAGGCCTCAAAAGCTTGTTTGTGCTTTTTTTTCCCCCCTCAGACACAAGAAGCATCCGTGGAGATCAAGTTTGAGGTGAAACCAGGCTGAGGGTCCACCTGTCCTTGCTGATCCATGGATTTCTGTGTGACCAGGTGAGTACCCTGTGGACCTGGTACCAACAGGTTCCGGCAGCCTCCGTTGTGCAGAAGACCTGCCAGTGGGCTTTCCTGGGCTCAGGTTCTCACCACAGGGAGTCATTGAGAGTGAGGGTATCTTGAGAAATATTATTGATGTTGGATGGATGGAAATATGGTAAGCTGTGTGTGGTTCTGTGTGGTAAATATTTCAGTAAGTACAGTTATATGCAAGTGAAAACACATGAAACAAACGTAAATAACTGCAAATGTGTATTATAGAAGAAAATATAGATTTACTTGCATTGCATAATACTCAAAAGTCAGGATTTATATATAATATAAATACAGAAATGTTTTGCATGTGTATGTAGTATTAGAAGACATCCCATGAAATATTAGCAGGGATACTCAACAACATTCCTTAGACCCATTCAATTTGAGTTCTAAAGTCCTATAAATGATCCACAAAAATTTGAAATAAAGGAGCATTCAGGGAAAAAGATGATTTGAACTTCTTTGTATTAATAAGAAATTTAAAATTGAATTTGCCAGTAGCCAGATTTATTTTGAGCATTTTTTTCTTTATGACATTTCAAATCATTTGGAGGAGTACTAAACAACACTGTAGATTGAAGGGAAGGGCGCTAGTCTCCAAAAAGACTGTCCTCACCACCTTGCCTTTTAAAGGGAATTAACTTTGTTTTTGAAACTTTTCTGAAATAACGGTCTGATGATTCACGTTGCAGAGAATCTTGTTAAGTAATTTTGTATTTAGTTGTTGGCCTCTACTAATTGTGTGTGTATGTGTGTGTGCCTTTTTCATTCTAGCTTTCCTGTGATGTTCTTGAGGGGAATGTGTGCTTGTCATGCAATAGATAGTCTTTGAGTGTATAATTTATGGTGACCAACCATCCTCGTTTATTCAGGACAGTGGGGTTTTCCAGGACACAGGACGTTTAGTGTTCAAACCAGTGCAGTCCTAGACAAACCGGGATGGTTCCTCATCTCATGAGCCAGGCCCTGGGACACATGCATGGGGACCTGGAGAACCAGAGAGACCTTGTCCCACCTCCATGGAATTTATATTGTATTTGGGAATTTGGATTTTGAAAAGTTAATGATAAGAGTGATGTGGGAGTTTGGCACAAGGGGAATCAACATGAGCGGGCAGAGAAGCCCTCTTGAGAAGGACTGATATTTAGCTTGAGAGCTGGAGTTGGGACTGGATTTAGCTGGTCGGAGGGTTAGACTGGAGTGAGGGTGTGGGAGTGTGTTCAAGAGAGCGTTTCAGGCAGAGGGACCCGCATGAGGACACCCCTGAAGCAGAGAGCCTGGTGTGTCCATGAACTGAGAACAGGGATGGCCGAGCCGAGTCAACTCAGGGGGAGCGGTGTGAGCCACACTTGCGAGGGGAGGACAGGCAGGACCAGATCAGAGGTGACTTGGGACTCTGTTCTAAGACCAGTGGGAAGACTCTGGAGAGATGCGAGTAGAAGGATGATGTGATTAGCGTTTGGTCTAAGCACGTGGGTTAAAATGGACTTCATGGTTAAGAATGAAGACTTAGTAGGCAAGATGGGAGGTGCTGGGAATAAGATTAGGAATAAGATGATTGTTCCCTAGGCCTGGGTGATGGCTGTGGAGTAGGAAAGAAGTAGAAAGAAAAGACCTTGGAATGTAGAACCGAGAGAACATAACGGTACTTTCTTGCCTGCATGTGTCAGATGGCACAGGGCACTGACTGTTCTCGCTGCTGTCCGTGCAGACCTGCAGGCACCCCCTCACACAGGTCTGTGTGTTCACCCCTCTTTGCCACTCACAGGCCCCCCTCCACATCCTAAAAGAAGCCAGGCCTTACTTGTGAGGGGGGTGTCTCACACGGGAGACACCTAGGAGAGACCCTGCAGGCATCAGAGCAGCCCCTTCAGCATCTCCATCAGCCTCCTCCCTTCCCCTCTCTCGCTATCCACACCCAGAATGACCCTGCTCAGTATTCCACATCCCCATGATCTTCCTCACCCAGGCTAGAGAAGGATGGGGCAGCCACTGGGGTGGACATGATCTGCACCTTCCACTCTGACCTCCACAGGTCCCGGGCTGGACAGAGAGGGACTCTACTGGAAGCTGAGCCATGAGACCCAGTGTGTCACCCACCTGGGCGCCTTCACCCTGGACGGGGACAGCCTCTACGTCGGTGGTGAGGGGCTGTGCTACAGCCACACTCTCTCTCCCAGTCGGAGTTCTGTGTTCCCTCCGTTGCTCTAAAGTGAGCTATGATCCATCTCTCTATCCTCCTGGTCTGGGTTCAGTCTTCTCATCACTGTGTGATCACTGGGTCCAGCCACCTTCCATCTCGTTGCCTTCCCCCTGAACACCCCTCCACTCGTCCCCGCTGCTTTCCCCTCTGCTTTTCCCACAAAGGTCCCTACATCCTTCCTCTCCCTTAATTCTTTATGTTCACCCCAACTCTTGCTCAGCTCCTCTCGCCTTCTCTCCACAGGTTACACCTATGGAGCCGTGGCCCCGACTACCACCAATGAGTATTCCTGGCCCTGATCTCCTGTGTCCCGTCTGCATTTGGGGTTGGGGAGCACTTGTTCTCCTTCACCTGCTGTCCTTGGTGAGGGAAGCACCTGGAAGGGCCCTAAATCATCCCTTCTCTCCCGCCCAGGTTCTGGTGGAGAGTCCCAGCCCAGTGTGAGAAAGCCTTAGACACAAACATGTTCTCCACCACATTCTGACCCCACGTGGTTTTCACTTTAATTCTCCTAAAGCCCCCCCCCTTGGTCCTCCTTTTCCAGGTATCCTATCCATCTGCCCATTTTTCTGCCTGTCTATCTGTCTCTCCTCCAAGTTCAGTCTCTCTTGTTCACCTATCTCTCTCTCTTGGGCTCCTCTCACCAACAGGCTTGCTCATCCCTCTGCTCACACAGTCACCCATCCCCTCACTCTCATTTATGCTTCACCTGTGAATGGTGGTCCTGAGACAGCCAGTGCTGGAGCCCGTGTGAGCCTGGAGGCTCCTCCCACTCTGTCCCTCCCTGCTGACAGCCCTCTCCACAGCTCCCGAGCCGGCCACCACGTCCCTGCATACTTGATCATCACCTGTGCCACCAGAAGCCACCACAGGTATCTGGGGGCCCCTTTTCCTTCCCAAGAGAAGCTCTCTGGCCCCACTCCCCCACGAGCCAGTTGTGATCCAGGAGCTGGGAAGCCAGGGTGTGAAATTCTGGTTTTAGAGCAATCATGCTGATCACAAAGATTATACCAACGATTCAGTCTGAGGCCAGCCCTCAGAGAGCCCCTAGTCTTGTGAAATTAACACACCATTATAATACAATGTGGGATATTTTGGGGAGAGGCACCTGGCATAATTTTGAGGGGAAGAGCTTGCTAGAGAAAGTTACACCAGAATGAAGACTTTAAGAATGAGTAGGAGGGTACCTGGCAAATAGAGGATGAAGGGTTTTCCTGGCAGAGAGGATTCCATGAGCAAAGGCTCCGGCCAGAAACAACATGCCCTATGGGGAGAATTGAAACGAATTTGGGTTGCAAGAAGCATAATGTTTAACCTGCAGAAGATGAATAAAATGAGACTGAAAGGTCAGCAGGAGCCAGATTGAGTAGAGCCTTGAGTGCCAGGTCAAGAAGGTTGAACTAAACACTGAAGGCCATAGGGAGCCATGGGTGGTACTAGAGCAGTGGTGGCCCTAGTGAGGTATTCATTTCAGAAAGATTCTTCTAGTAGTCCACGTAGAACATCATTTAGACAGAGCATCGAGTGAGTCTGCTGGGGTGTTGGTCCGGGTGAAGGAAGTTAAGACCTGAGCTAGGACAGGGATGGAGAGAGGGAGTGTATGTGAGGACCAGTGTGCAAGGTGAATGGGTGTTACTGGGAGGGAGGAGGAGCTGAGCAGATATGCTGGTTCTGACTTGGGTTACCACACGGGTGGGTGGTGGTGCCACTGGGACAGAAGACGACAGATTATAATGAGTACAGGACTCTGGTGTGGTCTCAGGCCAGCTTTCAGAGATGGCCATCGCTCTCCCTCTCGTCTTGCAGCTTTGGGGCACAACCTGAAGACCCTCACAGTCAATGTCACCATCTCCACCCTTCGGTATTCATCACACATGAGCAACGGCTCAGCCACGTTCAACTCCACTGAGAGGCTCCTGCAGATCCTGGTGAGACCCTGGTCCCAGCAGCTCCTGGTGGGTTAATTCCCACCCAGCCCCTCCCCCAACCCCTGTCCCTCCTGCTCCTCCTCCTCCTCCTTCCTCCCCAGCTGGATCCTTGTTTAAGAAGAGCAGCCTGGGTCCCTTCTACTCGAGTTGCAGACTGGTCTCCCTCAGGTGAGACCCTCCCCTGAGCATTTGCCCCTAATGACCACTTTTGTGACCACCCCTCTCTGTCTCCCCACTGTCCTCCCATTTCTTCCTTCCTGGTCTGGCCCCCACCCCCAGAGCTTTCAGGACCTCTCTCTAGAGTCCCCACATCCCTCTCTCCCCAGGCCTGAGAAGGATGGGCCAGCCACCAGTGTGGACGCTGTCTGCACCCACCACCCTGACCCCGTGGGCCACCATGCCTCTGTGCAGGGAGCTGAGAATCTCCACCTGTCTGCTCTTCCTCTCGGTGGCTCCAGGCTCTGCAGCCTGGAGTTTATCCATCAAGAAAGAGCACCAGCTACATTTCTACATCATCAGCTGGAACCTCAACAACTCGGAGCCCACATCCTCGGAGTACACTGCCCTGCTGAGGGACACCCAGGACCAGGTGGGGTTTCCCTCTCCCGTCTCTCCTTGCCCTGAGGGCACCGTCATTCCTCTGTCTGACTTATATCTGTTGTGTGATTGTTTCAACCCTTCACTTTCCCTGCATGTCTGGGTTCTCTCAGTGTCCAGATGTGATGTCCTAGCTGCCTTCCCCATTTCTCGCATGGGTAAACTGAAGCTCAGAAAGGGGAGTATTGTGCCAAAGGTCACACAGTGAGTTAGGGGCAGAGCCAGGATTAGAAGTCAGGTCTCCCTTGCCCCAAGGTCTATGATCTTTCACTGGCTCCAGTGGCCCCCTGCGTCCCCGGGAGACCTCCACCTCACCCACTCTCCCTCATGTTTGTTCTAGGTCACCAAGCTCTACAGCGGCAGCCAGCTTTGAGACATATTTCATTCCTGCCTGGTCACCGACTTGATGTAGGTTGAGGAGATTGGAAGCATTGGCTGAGCTGGTGGCTGATGACTATGAGCTCCCGTGACACATCATTGATCTGGAAGTCACTTACATCGTGACCATTCTGCCCCACATCCCTGTCAGCTAATCCTAACATCTCCTTCCATAGGTTTTGGGGGGATGAGGAAAGCATTAACGTTTAGTGTCACCAACCTCCAGCATCCTCCTCCTCCTCCTCTTCTGGAGACTTTCAACAAATATCAGCAGTCTAACTGTGCTCTCCAATAGTCTAGCCACTAAACACATGGGGCAATTTAAATTTTTTATACACCTATTAGGATACGATTGACATATTATGTGTGGGGAGGAGTGTATTTTTTAGGTTTTTCTATATACAATATCTTCTCATCTGCAAAACAAATAGTTTTACCTCTTCCCTTCCAATCTGGGTTTCTTTATTCCCTTTTCTTGCCTAATTGCCCTCATTAGAACCTCTAGTACCTGTGATTAACATACGAGATATGGGAAGAATCATTGTCTTGTCCCTGGCCTTAGGGGGAAATTTTCAGTCTTTCACCATTGAATATGGTGTTAGCCGTGGGTTTTTCATCGATGCTGTTTATAGGTTGAGAAAGTTTTTTTCTATTCCTAATTTGTTGAGTGTTTTCTTTTTTAGACATGAAGGGCGTTGTATTTTGTGAAATTCTTTTCTGTATATGTGATGGAGATTGCATGGTATTGGCCCGTATTCTATTAATATTGTGTAATACATAACCAAGTTTTCAGATATTAAGCTAACCCTTCAACTAGAGGTGAGAGATTAAGATGTTCTCAAGTCTTTCCTGGGCGTGCCACAGCCCTGAGCACTTGTGGCCTTCTAGATGCCCGCAAATACACTGGAGCTTTTCAAAGCCCCCTGTGGACATCTCATTCCCCCAATTTTTCTTCTAAGTTTTTGGCTCACCTCTTGCCTGTCTCAGCTGGTATCACTCCCTCAGGCAACTACAATAGAAAACAATTAGCCCTGAATATTTTTATCAAGTGTCCTGGGGACAGACTTTCCACCCTGGGCAAGCTCTGAGTCAAGTAACGTCAAACCCTGAACATGGGGCTTTTTCGGGGAGCTGCCAGGCAGGTCAGCTAGTGAGAGTTCGATGGGGATGGGTCTTTTCAGAGCTCCAAACCCATTATGGCTGCTGGGCTGCTGGTTGTCTCAGCTACCATGGTTCTGAGACTGATGGCTTTCAAAGTTATGGAGGATATTGTGAGAGCAGGATGGGAATAGTGAAAGTTGTAGTGCCACAAAGTTTGCTCCCTTTATCAAGATTCCACCGTGTGTCTTCACTAAACCCTCAGATTCTTACAAGCCTTTGATTAATTTCTAGACTTCTGAAAAGATGATTTCGACCATTTTTACCAGTGTTCTCATTGTTTTTATGCATTTGCAGAAGTCCTTACTCCAAAGTTTCAAAAATATTCTCCCTGTAGTTATTTATTTATAAATTAATTACTTGAAATGAAATTACATGAGAAATTCAGTTCCTCACTCACACACACTAGCCACATTTTAAGTGCTCGATAACAACATGGGGCTAATAATGAGTGTATTTGGTAGTGCAGACAAGTGTTTACATTATTGCAGAAAGTCCTCTTGGACAGGACCCAGAAGCAGGGAATCTAGAATCAGGGTAGAATTCCAGGCACCCTTGTTCATCCTTTGTGCCCTTCCAGGTCTGTCCCCCACAGTAACCACACTGGAGTGGACTCCCTGTGTACCTTGCCGCCTTGGTACAGAGACTGGACAGAGTTGCCATCTATGAGGAATTCCTGCGGCTGACCCAGAATGGTACCCAGCTGCAGAACTTGACTCTGGACAGGAAGAGTGTCCTTGGGGATGGTAAGGCTCCCTGGTCATTGTAAAAGGAAGTGAGGCCTTTCTGGGGACTCTGGATGCCTGGGGCTGAGAGATCATTGAACTTTCTCAGGCTGGCAGGAGGTGGCATAGTCCCCCAGTCTTTACCCACCATTGAGAGAGAGAAAAGGACACCAGTGTAGTATAGGAGGCCCTCACCTTCTCCTAGACAGCTCTGTGACCTCAAACTAATCACCTCCCCTCTCTGGACTTTTGTTTCCTTATCTCTGCACTGAGAGCCACTGGGCCAGATGGTCAGTGAGGGACTCCAGCTGTGTGTGAAGCAGACTTACTGGTTTGGTGGTCATGTGGTTCCTGATCCACAGGATATAGTTTGCCAAGTCCCACTCTAGATGTGCACCAATGCGCTGGAACTTTCTGTAGTGGTGGAATGTTCTATCTGTGCTGTCCAGTGCATAGCTGCATGTGGCTGTTGAGTCCTCAAAGGATGGTATTGTGACTGGTCTTTATTGTTACTGATATTTAATGTTATTGAGGTACTAGAATTTGTATTTTATGTAACTAAAATTAATGTTAACTTAAAAAGAGACTTGTTGCTGCTGCATATCAGACAGCACACCTCTAAGAGGTTGTCTGGATAGAGGTACAAGTAGGGGGACCTGCACCCCTCCCCCCATGCCCACTGGGTACTGTGTGTCCTACCCTCCTGGAGTTTATGTTGTAGCTGGCAATAACAAGAATAGAGAATTGAAATTTATCAATTATTTGATGTGAACAAACTCATACTTGCAGGTGGAAATCAGAGAAAACTTCCTGCAGGATATTACATTGTAGCTTAATCCTAGAAAATTAATATTAAGCAAATAGATAAAGGAGAAGGGGATGAATGTGTTTCTAGGCACGGAAGAACACTTTTGAGTGGGAATTTACAAATTTAGAGAGATCCCATAAGCTTGCCAACTGTGATGACCCATTCTCCCCCCGGCCGTCATAAGAAAGTCCAGCCCAAATTCAGTCCTCTGTGCCCAGAGGTATGAATTTGGTTTAATTTATTACATTTTTGTTCTGTGATAATGGTCTTGGATTTTGTAGCAAAGTGTGCTCACTTTTTAGAGATGGAAACTAAAATGGGGTGAAACATCATGATGTCTACTTGACTTTAATATTTCATTGAAAACATGGGATGAATCAAGGGTGGCAAGTGTTAATAATTTATAAATTGATGAAATATTGTTTTAATTAGATGGAATATACATGGTTAAATTAGATGATGGATGTTTATGAGACTGTTCCGTTTATTTTTCTGCGTCTAAAAAGTTTAATTAAAAAGAGTGAAACACATTCATATGCCTTCTCCATTTCATTCATTTCCAGAATATTCTCCCAATAGAGATGACACCTTGACTGATAAGCCTGGTAAACCTGCAGGAAGCCCCAGCCCACGGTAGGGGGCGAGTATCTTGATGCTGTGCCTCATCTAAGAGAACCATGCGCACAGCGTCTTGGATGATGAGGAGAGTTGGCCAACCCTTGTCAAGGATGGTTGAGGCACAGTGGGGTCAGCAGGAGCCTTGGGGCGATGACAGGAGGTGGCTCACCCCAGCACATGTCTCCCCAGACCACCCTGTCTGGGCCCTCATCCTCAGCTGTTTGGTGGGAATCCTGGTGCTCATCACAGGCCTGATATGCTGTCTGCTGGTAAGCCATGACGTGTTGCTTGTCTTCTTACTATTGGGTTGTAAGACCTCTTTATATATTAAAAATACACATCCTTTTCTAGGGATATGTTTTGCAGATGTTTTCTCCCAGTCTGTGTGTGGCTTGCCTTCTCCTTCACTACATGAGTCATTGGGGAAATGTAAGTGACAGTCATCATGAGATTCCACCATACTTGAGAATGGCTATAATTAAAAAAACTGACTATAGCAAGTGTTGTTGAAGATGTCAAGTCACTGAAACTCTCATCGAGTGCTGGTGAAAAATAGCTTGGATGCATCTTTAATAATTATATACGTCTACCCAGCCATTCCTCCCCTAGGAATCCATCCAAGGGAAATAAACCCGTATGTCTATACACAGACTTGTACACACATGTTGATAACAACCAATTTATAGTAGACAAAAACGGAAAACAACCCAAATGTCCATCTACTGGTGAACGGATACACAAAGTGTGGTATATCCCCACAGTGGAATACTATTCAACCATAAAAAAGAATGAATTATTTTTTTTCTTTTTTAATTATTTTATTGAAATTATAAAGGGTTTTAACATTGTGTAATTTCGGGTGTTCATTATCTGTGAATTTCTGTATAGACTGCATCCTACTCACCACCAGTAGTCTAACTTTTATCCATCACCATGCATATGTGCCCCTTTAACACTTTCACACAACCCCCAGCCCCAGCCCCCAGCCCCTCTGGTAAGCACTAATCTGTTCTCTTTATCCCTGTGTATGTTTATCTTCTACATATGAGTGAAATCAGGCATATTTGTCTTTGTCTGGCTTATTTCATTTAACTTCATACCCTCAAGGTCCATCCAGGTTGTTGCATACAGGATGATCTTGTCTTTTTTTTCTGGCTTAGTAGTATTCCATTGTATATATACCACATCTTCTTTATCTATTCATCTGTAGCAGGGCACTTGGGTTGCTTCCATGTCTTGGCTATTGTAAATAATGCCGCAGTGAACACAGGGGTGCATAAATCTCTTTGAATTGTTGATTTCAATTTCTTTGGATAAATACCCAGTAGTGGGATAGCTGAAAGGTATGCTATTTCTATTTTTAAGTTTTTGAGAAATCTCCATACTGTTTTCCCTGGTGGCTGCACCAGTTTGCATTCCCACCAGCAGTGTGTGAGGGTGCCCTTTTCTCCTTCTCCTCTCCAACATTTGTTATTTTTTGTCTTGGGAATTATAGCCATTCTGACAGGTGTAAGGTGATCTCTCATTGTAGTTTTGATTTGAATATCCCTAACAATTAGTGATGTTATACATCTTTTCATGTGTCTGTTGACCTTTTGTATATCTTCTTTGGAAAAATGTCTGTTCATACCCTCTGCCCATTTTTAGATTGGATTATCTGTTTTTTTGTTGTTGGGTAGTATGAGTTGTTTATATATTTTGGAGATTAACCCCTTGTCAGATATATGATTTGCAAATATTTTATCCCAGTTGGTGGGTTGTCTTTTCCTTTTTTTTTTTTTTTGTGAGGAAGATCAGCCCTGAGCTAACATCCGTGCTAATCCTCCACTTTTTTTCTGAGGAAGACCGGCTCTGAGCTAACATCTATTGCCAATCCTCCTCCTTTTTTTTTCCCCCAAAGTCCCGGTTGATGGTTGTATGTCATAGTTGCAGATCCTTGTAGTTGATGTATGTGGGACGCGGCCTCAGCATGGCCGGACAGGAGGTGCGTCTATTCGCATCCGGGAACCGAACCTGGGCCGCCAGTAGCGGAGCACGCGCACTTAACCACTAAGCCACGGGGCCGGCCCTGTCTTGTCGTTTTGTTCATCATTTCCTTTGCCTTGCAGAAGGCTTTTAGTCTCATGTAGTCCCATTTGTATATTTTTTCTTTTCTTTCCCTTGCCTGAGTAGACATGGTATTGGAAAAGATGCTGCTAAGACCGATGTCAAAGACTGTACTGCGTATATTTGCTTCTAGGAGTTTTATGGTTTCAAGTGTTAGATTCAAGTCTTTTATCCATTTCGAGTTAATTTTTGTGTATGGTGGAAGATAATGATCTACTTTCATTCATTTGCATGTGGCTGTCCATTTTTCTCAACAGCATTTATTGAAGAGACTTTCCTTTCTCCATTGTATGATCTTGGCTCCTTTGTCAGAGATTAACTGACCACAGATGTGTGGTTTTTTTCCTGGGCTTTCAGTTCTGCTCCATTGATCTATGAGTCTGGTTTTGTGCCAGTACTGTGCCATTTTGATTACTATAGCTATGTAATATATTTTCAAGTTAGGATTGTGATGCCTCCAGCTTTGTTCTTTCTTCTCAGGATTTCTTTGTCTATTTGAGGTCTTTTGTTATTCCATATATATTTTAGGATTCTGTGTTCTGTTTCTATGAAGAATGTCATTGGGATTTTGATTGGGATTGCTTTGAATCTGTAGATTACTTTAGGTAATATGGACATTTTAACTGTGTTTATTCTTCCAATCCATGTGCATGGAATATCTTCCCATTACTTCAGGTCATCATTGATTTCTTTCAATAATGTCTTATAGTTTTCATTGTATAGGTCTTTAACCTCTTTGGTTAAATTTATCCCTAGACACTTTTTTCTTTTTGTTGCAATTGTAAATGGGATTGTATTCTTGAGTTCTCTTTCTGTTAGTTCATTGTTAGGGTATAGAAATGCAACTGCTTTTTGTAAGTTGATTTTGTACGCTGCAACTTTGCTGTAGTTGTTGATTATTTCTAATAGTTTTCTGATGGATTCTTTAGGGTTTTCTATATTTACAATCATGTCATCTGCAAACAGCAAGAGTTTCATTTTTTCTTTTCCAATTGGGATTCCTTTTATTTCTTTTTCCAGCCTAATTGCTCTGGCCAAAACCTCCAGTACTATGTTGAATGCGAGTGGCGAGAGTGGGCACCTTTGTCTTCTTCCTGTTCTCAGAGGAATGGCTTTAAGTTTTTCGCCATTAAGTATGATGTTGGCTGTGGGTTTGTGATATATGGTCTTTATGGTGTTGCAGTACGTTCCTTCTATACCTATTTTATTGAGAGTTTTTATCATAAATGGATGTTGGATCTTGTCAAATCCTTTCTCTGCATCTGTGGAGAGGATCATGTGATTTTTATTCCTCATTTTCTTAATATGGTGTATCACATTGATTGATTTGCGGATGTTGAACCATCCCTGCATCTCTGGTATAAATTCCACTTGATCATGGTATATGATCCTTTTAATATATTGCTGTGTTCGATTTGCTGATATTTAGTTGAGGATTTTTGCATCTGTGTTCATCAGTGATATTGGCCTGTAATATTCCTTCTTTGTGCTGTCCTTGCCTGCTTTTGCTGTCAGAGTGATGTTGAACTCATAGAATGAATTAGGAAGTGTTCCATCTTCTTCAACTGTTTGGAATAGTTTGAGAAGCATAGGTATTAAATCTTGTTTGAATATTTGGTAGAATTCTCCAGAGAAGCCATCCGGTCCTGTACTTCTGTTTTTTTAGGAGGGTTTTGATGACCATTTTGATCTCTTTACTTGTGATTGGTCTGTTCATTTTCTCTATTTCTTCTTGATTCAGTTTTGGGAGGTGGTAAGAATCTAAGAATTTATCTATTTCTTTTAGGTTATCGAAATTGGTGGCATGTAAATTGTCCAGTGTATTCTCTTATTGTCCTTTTTATTTTATTATTTTTTTTAATAAAGATTTTATTTATTTATTTTTCCCCCCAAAGCCCCAGTAGATAGTTGTATGTCATAACTGCACATCCATCTAGTTGCTGTATGTGGGACGCTGCCTCAGCAGCGGTGCATCAGTGCGTGCCCGGGATCCGAACCCTGGCCGCCAGCAGCGGAGCGCACGCACTTAACCGCTAAGCCACGGGGCCGGCCCAAACAATTTTTTTTTTTTAAAGATTTTATTTATTTATTTTTTCCCCCAAAGCCCCAGTAGATAGTCGTATGTCATAGCTGCACATCCTTCTAGTTGCTGTATGCGGGACTCAGCCTCAGGATGGATGGAGAAGTGGTGCCTCGGTGCGTGCCCGGGATCCAAACCCGGGCCGCCAGCATCGGAGCGCGCGCACTTAACCACCAAGCCATGGGGCCGGCCCATCTCTTATTGTCCTTTTGATTTCTGTGGTATCTGTTGTAATTTCTCCCCTTTAATTTCTAATTTTAGGTCTTTGAGGCTTCTCTCTTTTTTTCTTAGTGAGTCTGGCTAAGGGTCTGTCAATTTTGTTTCAGTCTTCTCAAAGAACCAGCTCTTTGTTTCATTGATCCTTTCTACTGTTTTTTTAGTCTCTAATTCATTTATTTCTGCTCTAATTTTTATTATTTCCTTCATTCTGCTGACTTTGGGCTTCATTTGTTCTTCATTTTCTGGTTCTATTAGGTGTAGTTTAAGGTTACTTATTTGGTATTTTTCTTGTTTGTTGAGGTGCGCTTGCATTGCTATGAATTTCCGTCTTAGAACTGCTTTTGCTGCATCCCATAAGAGTTGTTTGGTTGTCTTTTCATTTTCCTTTGTCTTCAGGTATTTTTTGATTTCTCCTTTGATTTGTTCATTGATCCAATGGTTCTTCAGTCGTGTGTTCTTTAGTCTCCACATATTTGTGACTTCCCCATCTTTTTTCTTGTAGTTGATTTCTAGTGCCATAGCATTGTGGTCAGAAAAGAAGCTTGATATGATTTCAATCTTAAATTTATTCAGGCTTGCCTTGTTTCACAGCATATGGTATATCTTTGAGAAGGTTCCATGTGCACTTAAGAAGAATGTGTATTCTGCTGTTTTGGGAGGGTATGCTCTCTATATATCGATTAAGTTCATCTGATCATATGTTTCATTTAATTCCACTATTTACTTGTTGCCTTTCTCTGCATGATCTATCCGTAGATGTAAGTGGGTTGTTCAGGTCCCCTGCTATTATTGTGTTGCTGTTAATTTCTCCCTTTAGGTGTATTGATAGTTGCTTTATATTCTTTTGTGCTGCTGTGTTAGGTGCATATATCTTTATAAGTGTTATGTCCTCTTGGTGGAAAGTCCCCTTTATCATTATATACTGCCCCTCTTTGTCTCTCATAGTCTTTTTTTATCTTGAAGTCTGCTTTGTCTGATATAAGTATGGAAACACCTACTTTCTTTTATTTGCCATTTGCTTGCAGTATTGTCTCCCATCCATTCATTCTGAGCCTGTTTGTTTTTTGTGCTCAGATGTGTTTCCTGGAGGCAGCGTATTGTTGGGTCTTGTTTTCTAATCCACCCCACCACTCTGTGTCTGTTGATTGGAGAATTCAATCGATTTACATTTAGAGTGATTATTGATACATGAGGGCTTAATCCCACCTAATCTATATTTCCATTGTTTCTCTTCCTTTGTCTTTCTGACTACCATTTCATTTTGGGGGTTTTCTGTGGAGGTTTTATCTTTTTTTATGATCTATGGCTCTGCTCTGACTTTTTGTTTGCTGGTTACTGTGAGGTTTGTATGAAGATCTCACAGATGACATAGTCCATCTTCTGAGAGACTCTTATCTCCATTAGTCTAAGCAGGTTCCGTTCCTTTCCTCTTCTCCTTCTGAGTTATTGTTGTCACAAGTTATTTATTTTTGTGTTGTGCATTTGTGACTAAGCTGAAGTGTTTATAGTTACTTTTGATGCTTTCCTTCCCTTCTTCTTTTAAGTTATAATTAAGTATTTGCTACCCTGTTGTGAAGCAGAGCTGTAGCTTTCTGATTTTGTCTGTCTATTTATCTCTTTGCTCAAAGCTTTGTAGACATTTACCTTCTTTTTGTTTCAGGTATGAGGGCGTTCTTGATCATTGCTTGTATGGGAGATCTAGTGGCGATGAACTCCCTCAGCCTTTGTTTATCTGGGAAAACATTTATTTCTCCATTGTATCATAAGAATCGTTTCACTGGATAGAGTATTCTTGGCTGAAAGTTTTTGTCTTTCAGTATTTTTAATATATCATTCCATTCTTTCCTTGCCTGTAAAGTTTCTACCAAGAAATATGCTGAAAGCCTGATAGGGGTTCATTTTTAGGTTATTTTCTTCTGTCTCGCTTCCCTTAATATTTTTTCTTTGCCATTGGCTTTTGCCAATTTTACTATTATATGCCTTGGAGAAGGTCTTTTAGCATTGATGTAATTAGACGTTCTGTTGGCTTCATGTATTTGTAAGTCCGGTTCTTCCCCAGGTTTAGGAAGTTCTCAGCTATTATTTCTTTGAACAAGCTCTCTGCTCCTTTCTCCCTCTTTTCTCCCTCTAGGATACGTATAATTCTTAGGCTGCTTTTATAATTGAGTCATATATTTCTCCAAGAATTCCTTCATTTTTTAAAAATCTGAGTCCTCTCTCTTCGTCCACTGGAAGCATTTCTATATTTCTATCCTCTAAATCACTAATTCTTTCATCCATAACATCAGATCTATTTTTTAAGGATTCTAGATTCTTTTTTATCTCATTAATTATGTTCTTCATATTCAGAATTTCTGCTTGTCTTTTTTTTAAATAGTTTCAGTCTCTTTGATGAAGTATTCCTTTTCCTCATTAATTTTATTCCTGAGTTTATCGAACTGTCTTAACATTCTTGTAACTTGGTGAGTTTCTTTAATGACAATTATTTTGAATTCTCTGTCATTTAGATTGTAAATTTCTGTGACTTCAAGGTTGGTTTCTGGAGACTTGTCATTTCCTTCTGCTCTGAATTGTTAGTGTAGTTTCTGATGGTGTTTGATGAACTAATCTTTTGCCTGCGTATTTGTGGTAGTATCAGGTCACAGATTCCACCTGCTACCACCGTGGGGGAAGCATGAGCTGTGTTTCTGATCCCACCCCATATGCTGGAAGTTGCGTGGGTACAGTGAGTGTTCCCATCCGCTGGGAAAGCATTCACACTGGGCTCAGAGCTGCCGTCACACGGAGGCACCTACCCACTTGTGAGACCGCAGCACTACTATGGTTATTTGTGCCATCTGGGAAAGCATTTGCATGTGCGCATATATCTGCTGCTGCCTTTTCTTATGCTCATGCCAGTCTCTGTACTTGGTATGTGGGACTTCTTCACGGGTTCTAAGCATTGGCCAATCATTGGGACTGCAGTGGCACGGTGGGCTTTCCAACCATCCAGGAAAGCATTCATTTGCAGGTCCAGGGCTGCTGCCAACACCTCCCAGAGTTGCACCAAGGCGCATTCCTACTTTTGGGGGTGCAGCAGTACTATTGGCTCTCATGCCAACCTGGGAAGCACTCGGGTGTGTGCACAGTGCTGCCAGGGAAGGGTTGGGGATAGGAATGAATTCATAGTACATGCAATGACAAGCATAAATCTCAAAATAATTATGCTGAGTGAAAGAAGCCAGTAAAAAATGAGTACATTGTATATGATCCCATTTATCAAAATCCTTGGAAAATACAGGAAAATCTATAGGGACACATACCGGATCACTGGTTGCCTGGGAATGAGAATGTTTTTGCAAACGGCAAGGAAGGAGGAATTAAAATGAGCATGAGAAAATTTGGGGAGGATGGGCATTCCTTTTCTTGATTGTGGTGTTGGTTGAATAAGTTATAATCAAAATGTATCAAATTGTTCACTTTAAATGTATGCAGTTTACTGTATGTCGTTAATACCTCAATTAAGCTAGAACATGTAGAGGAAAGAGAGGGAGAGAGAGCCGAAAGAGGGAAAAGGAAAGGAAAAGAAGGACTGAGGGTGAAAATTAAGTGGACAAAAGGAAGAGGGAGACACAGGAGGCATCAGGTCTCTGTGGCTTTGGCATCTCCTTCCCCTGGCGTCTCCCATACTGGGCATCTGACTGGACCATTCTGATGTGCTCTCCTCACCTCACAAGTCATTGTCTGCCGGCGGTAGAAGGAGGGCGACTATGAGCTCCAGAGACGACGCCTGGGCTATTACCTGCTTCATGGTGAACTACGGAAGCTGCGACGACTAGATCTGACTAGATCTGAGGTCCCCTTTTCCCAGCTGAGGTCCAGACGAGCTTAGCTGGAACAGAACGAAACCACATTGGATGGACTCAGGCTCCAAGCCTTTCTAGACTTGGCCCCTGACTGGCTCACAGGGGACTAAGCTGAAAGATTTCACCTTCTTTAAGTCCTGAAAGTGACTGCAACTTCTGTCCTGTGGTGTCACACCAGTTCATCCCTCAGGGACACCAGAATTGGTGAAACCAGCACAGACATTGCCATCATGTAAAATCGAATCTCCACATCAGTGCAAGGTTTCCCTTCTCTTAGGAAACTTTGGAACATCCCTCCCCTTGACTCTGTGCAGCCATCACACCCCTCTCGGTTCCTCCATATTCCTCCCCCACTGAAGGCCTGGCAGTCTTAAGTTCCCCTTTTCTGCTTCATTCTCTGAAGCTCAGATTCACCAGGACTTCCAGATCAATCTCCCTCGATGGCTCCTCTCCCCACTCATGGGTCCTCCATGACGGGAAACAGGCCAAGATGGGAGGAGTGGGTGAGACATGACTCTGCAGTCACCTTGGGCCTTGGGAGCTGAAATGACGAGGTGTCTGGGAAGCCTGAATCCCAGAGTAACACCAAGGCTCTGGGAAGAGAGTATCTGCTCTGGATGTAAAACTGAATAAAACTCGGGGAGAGAAATCTGAGGGAAAAGAAAGAGTCTTTTTTCATCTTTCTCTGTACAGAGTCCAACTAGCCTCACAGCAGAGGCTCCCCAAAAAGCAGCCCAGAGCATCCCAAGCATGAGGCAGGCTGCGCTGTTCTGCTGTGGGTCTGTGGGAACAGATTACATTATCTGCACACACTGTGCAGATGACCACAGCTGAAGATACGCAAGGGCTGAGAATTAAAGTCATGGTCATGCCACTCTCTCAGACTTTTTGTGTGTGAGCTTCATATTCTCAATCTTAGGCAGTGATTTTCTGAGAACGCACACTCTGAGGATTATAATGATTAATAATATTAATATATTATTATTATACATTGCATACATTATACACTGTACATTATAATTATAAATTAACGTATAATTATTATTATACATTAATATATTATTATATATTACATTATTATAATAATATCATTATAATGATTAATAATAATCATTATTGATTATTTAATTTCTGCTAAGCAACATGACTGGCATGCTCTGCGTGTATTATCTCAGTTACAGTCACCATTTTTAGGGTTTTATTCCCATTTTAATCTAAAGATATGGAGGCTCAGATATATTAAATAACTTGACAAAGAAGGAACAAAATTACTCCAAAGCTAAATTAAATACCTATTCAAACTATGTGTCAAAGAAAGAAAGACGTTATCTGACCTACAAACAGACTCAAAGTTGACCTCCCACAGGCCTGCAGTGAAAGAACCGGTAAAGAATGTACATCAGGAAGAAGAAATGTGAACCCAGGAAAACATAACAGGAGTCACGAGGAAAGGAAAAAACCGTCTGTCTAATTTAGTATTAGTTTTAAAACAAGACATTAAAAACACATTCGAACCAAAATTCCAGATGATTACCACATGGAAGAATAGAGGAGAGAAGATTTAGCTAAAAAATAACTCATTTTTTAGGGAAGATATAAGTACTAAGATACTCTATTATTGTTTAACACATTGCTCTCAGAAACTGATAAATCTGTGGGACAAAAGTAAGTAATGATAAAGAGGATTTGAAGAGTGCAACGTACTCGATCAGACAAATAGACAAATCCCAACACACTGGCTTATTGTGAGACTTGTGATGCTGAAAACAGTCATTCTCCTGAGAGCATGATACCACAATGGCATATCAATTTTCACGAATCAAATTTCCAACACATATAAATCTAAAAAAAGGGACAATCCAGTATTTCATTATATGCAACTGTGATTCAACATGCAACAAATACCAGAAAAATAGAGACCCAGAAGTAGGTGTCTTTTTTGAGAAGACAGATATAACAGCTCTTTAGTGAAATATGTTGGAATCTATTGGAATATTACACAAAAAGGACAATCCATTTGGACTAGGTATGTTTTCTCTGTGACTGTGAGGGCAAAACTCTAAAGAATCCCCTGACTGTAATAACTCTCTGTTGATCTTAAAATACAAATGCGTAACACTCAGGAAAGGAAAATGAGAGAACAAAATGAGAAGAAAAGCTCTCCTTTCTCTCCTCACCTGAAACCCAATCTCTCACCTCAGAAGGATCACTGTCTGTATCTTCTCTGTCATGCAAAGGAATCAAAGAAAAGAAAACTATTGGTATATACTAAAGTCTCAAGAGCTCAAAGCAAGAAGACATCAGGAGCCCTGCAGAGGCATTAATGTAGTGTGAGCTCCATGTCATCTGCACCGTCTTGTCTTTTCTTCATCGTGTTTGTCGGGACGTCCTTCTTGGCCCCTCACTCTCCCTGCCTCGCTAGCGAGTCTCTCTGCCTCAGTGCTACCGCCAGTCTCTCTCTTGCCGTCTTCACTTTTTTTTCCTGTTTCCTGATATCCTCCTCAGTCACCAGAAGTTGTTTGCAAAGGAGCTGTGGGATGTACAGACCAGCTCCTGGGATCGTCTCTGCTGAATCTGAAGACCAGGCAGGGGTGGGCATGGGGCTAGAGTTCAGACCACCTGTGAACACACCTGGCAGGGATGCATCTGTGCAACTAGGTGCAAGACTCAGCAGGGCTTTGGCAAGGTCCAAAGGTCTTAACAGTTCTCCTGCACTCTGCAGGCCTGGAGACCTTGCAGTCTCTTCTGCCAGCAGAGTTGTTGGGGCTGCTCCAACGTTTCCTCCCATTGATGGCATCTGACCTCATTGCCAGGATAGGATGTGATTCTAGTAACTGGCATCTTGAATATGTAACTGGACATCCTCAAAGGGATGGAGATGCTCAAACCAGGCTTTGGGTTGGATTGGTTTCCACAATCATGTCGCTTCCTCTGTGATGATTTGACCCTCATACTTCTTTTCCTCTTACCCTATAAAAATAAATTGTGAATGTGGATCAGAGTGATAAATGAAGCCTGCTTTCCCAGGACAATTATGTCAGATGCCTTGTACTTCTACCCTCCCTCTTTCCCTGTGGGGATTAATCTGACCTGTGTCCTGGGACATCATCAAAGAGATTTGTGTAAAGAACAGAAAGCTCGAGGTCAAAACTCAGGACTACGGCAGGTCATTTCTTCTCCCCCATGTTGTTAGACACTTATGAGTATGACTTTATTCTCTTTTTGTCCTTGTCACTCTCAACAAGAAAAGCCCTGGTGCTCCCTGTCAGGACACACGGTCCCCAGTCTTTTTCTAAATCCCAAATCGTACCATTCTTCTGTACTATATGACTATTCATTTGATTAACCCATTGACCAGTTGGTGTTCATAGCTCCATTAGAGCTTAAATCAGTAGTGAAATTATCATCCACCCCACTCCTAGTGACTCTTATTTGACGACTGTGAACATTAAATCTCAGTACAGAGAATGTATGAAAAAACTCAACTTCCAAATGGAGATTGTGCTGAGAGTGGGAAGTACACACTGGATTTATGAAACCCAGGAAAAAAAGGTAAACTTTCTCATTATTAATTTTTGTATAGATTGCACCCACATTGATAATATCTTGGTTCTAGTGGGTTAAAATATACTATTAAAATTAGTTTCACCTGTTTGCTTTCATTTTTTAAAATGTGGCTACTAAGAAAAAAATTAAATTCTATAATATAGAGTGTTTAATGTTACTATTGGACAGTGCCGAGGAAGCCACCAGTGAAAAGAAAGTCCGGAGAAAGTGGTTAGGGAAATTTTTTCCCTAGAAAAGGAGTCTACACTGGCCCACACTGCAAGATGCAGCAAAAACTGTCATACACACACACACACACACACACACACACACACACACACACACTGACAGAAAGAAACAAACCTCTTCCTAGAGTCACCACTTCTCACATGGCATGAGGTTGCACTCCTACTTAGTCCTAAATGCACTAATCTCAAGAAAGAAGGCAGAAGTCAAGGTAATTTACCAGTTAGGAAGATCTAAAACCAGAGACTAAAGCTCAAGATATGTGGTGAATTTCCTGTCGTGGATTCTGTTATTAATTCAATATGTTAGGGAGACTTTTCCAAGGAGAGTTGTTTTAAAACTCACTTTTTCTTTACTATGTAAAAACAGACAGGCTATGTAAAGAATAATTACTCTAGCCAATCAATGAAAAGGAGATAATAGAACACTAATACCTTTATTATAAGTCACTACTGGATTAGAGAGTCAGGGAACAGCTGACATTGGGTTAACTTGGCCTTAATTAGGCTGATTCTGATTTCATGACCATTATATTGATTGTATTATGCTAGAACCTAGGAAATTTCCCAGCCCCCCTACTATTTAACCACCAAGGCCCACCAACCAGACCAGTCCTTGCTGACACATCCCCTGCCTCCATCCCTTCTGAAAACACCTGGAGGATTTTCCCCAAATCCCACTCTGTCCCTGCGCTCTTCTACCTGCCCCAGGGCCAGGGAATCATTTTCTCCAAGGCTCAGCCTCTGCGTGTGCCCAGCTCTGGGGATGGCACTTCTCCCTCGAGTGAAGACAAGGATCAGAGTGCAGACCCTGTGAGCTGCAGCAATTGGACAAAGACTGGGGTTTGCTGACAGAAAAGAACCTTTAGTGGGCACGGTTACCAGGGTCTAAGAAGCCCCAGTGATTCCTCCAGGAAATGTGATGCAGGACAGAGCAGGAATGTCTGCATGTGGTTCAGCTTGGGGATGCCTGTAGGGTGACATAGGTGACATTGGTAATGCATTCGCCAATGTTGTTCACTCATTTATTCATCGTATGTCATGGAGTGCTTTCTACATACATCCATCAACAGTCTCACACTCTGGGGCACACAGGCAGTGTCAGAAGAATTTCTAAATTTTATTTCTAATATATAGGTACAGCACTGGCAATACACTAGGTGTTCCAAACATTTTTCAAACATTAACTCCTTTAATACTCTCCATAAACCTACAAAGTAGGTATGCTGATCATTATTGCCAACTGAGAGATGAAGAAACTGAGGCACCAATCAGGTAAATAACTCTGCCAATACAAATACCTAGTAAGGGATGCAGCTGGAATTTGGACATGAGGAGTTAGCTCCATAGTCTGCGCTCTTAACCGTGACATTTATTCTCTAAAGACTTCACATCATGAAAAAATTTGATCAGTTATCCATTTTCTTGGTGCATTGAGTAGCCACACTATTTTATATGTGTCTGAAAAACAGGATACCTGCGTAGAAACTACTGCACATACACACTCAAATTACATCTACCAATATCCCCAGTCCCTGAAAATTAATACAGAGAACATTTCAGAATGTTTCTTGCCCAGGTTGGGAGAACTCTGAGGATATTTCGGTGTTACTGTAAGAAGCTAAGGACAGGTTGGGAGTGGGTCTCAGGGGAAAGGTGTCCTCAGGAGTCACCATTGAATGACAAAATTGATGGGAAGGTCTCAGCAGTGCCTGAATTCAGGATATGGTGGTGATTTAAACTTGTGCATATCTTCTGGCTGTGGGATTATGGTGATGCAGCACAGGGAGAGGGGATGGTTCACTGTGTTCTTGGGGGAAACCAGACCCATGAAAGAGAGGGAATGACAGTTTCCTTAAACAGTGGACTCGTGGTGGGAAAAATTTGGCCTGGAAGAGACAGTCATGTGCCTGGTATTACCAGCAGGTATTACCTGCTTCAGACAAAGCAGACAGCTCTTCCTCATGCACTCATTTTATCTCTATGGGAGGAAGGATGCGGAAATCATGTAATGCTCTTCTGATGTGAGATCGGTGATGGTAGAGACTGTGCTAGGTGCTTTTGAAAGGCCTCCCTGAGGCATTTCAGAACTTTGCTGTGACCAGAATGACAAGTGTTAGCACTCCTGCCTAGGTCTGGGAACAGTTAGTGTGACAAGTCGAAGGCACCCTGGTGCAGAGACTCACAGGAAGAAGTGAGTTTGACTAAGGAAGGTCAGAAATGTGGCCAGTGTGACAATGGCCAAACTGGGCAAGCCCCTCCTCTAGGGAGTCGGGAAGGCATGGCCTTCCTAGTGCTCAGGCCAAGGCCCCAGGGAGAAATCCGCCATGGAGGGCACACGTGAGACCCTGAGCCTGGGGTCACAGGTGGCCCACCCTGCCGACCTCGCCTACCTCTCCATGGGCCCTTCTTTCTCTGGCCGCTCCGGGAGCCCTGCGGGCTTGGCTTCAACCCACCACACACTGCCCAGGCCAAGGGTGCATGCGCGACATCCGGGGGCCTAGGGCTGGCCTCGGGGGGTCCTCAGTGAAGGCCCCGCCCTCCCTCCAGGCTCTGACCCAGCTGCAGCTGTCCCATCGCCGCTCTTCTGGACTCGGCTTCAGCTGTTGTCTCCCTCCCCTCCCCCACTCCCACTCAGCTTGGAGGCCGCTTCCCAGCCTTGGAAGCATTGCTCTGGCCCTGATGGCCACAGACGTACTGGGCTGCGAACTCAAGTCTCTGCCTGGGCCAGCTGCTTCGGCCAGGGGCTCATTTTTTCCTGGAAAGACAAAGCCATGGCCTCACCCCACGCCTGCACTTTGCCACTGCAGCCAGCCCAGGTGTAGGAAAGGCTCTGTGGAGTCAGAAGCGCCGAGACAGGCAGATGGCACCGCAGGGTTTGGGGGCCAGGGCGCAACTGGGCTAGCCCCTCCTCCCGGGAGTCGGGGAGGCCCGGCCTTCCTAGTGCCCAGGCCACGGCTCCGGGGAGAAATCCGCCATGGAGGGCACGCGGGAGGCCCTCTGCCTGAGGTCGCAGGTGTCACGCCAGGGCCACTGCAAGCCTGGCTCGGCTTGCCTGCTTTCTCCAAAGGAGGCTGGCCGACCCGCCGAACCTGGCACCTGGGCCAGGCCCCTTCCAAGGGGACGAGTTCCAGAGGATAGAGCCCTGGGGGCGGCTGCCAAGTCTCCTGGGGTGTGTGCTGGGCCCCCGTCAGAGGAGGAAGCAGCCTGGTAAACGGTGTGCCAGGCCTGAGATCTGGAGGCCTCCCACAGCCGGGTCCCTGTCCTGCCCAGGCCCCCCGAGGGAGGACGATGGTCGGGCAGTGGCGAGCGGGGTGGGGCTGGCGCCGAGCCTGCCCTTGGATGCCTCGGGGAAGGGCGCCAGGGGATCGGCTGCCCCTGGCCAGGTCTGAGGGACCGACCCAGCTCGGGGCTGTCGGGGGCAGAGAGAGAACCCCCCTCCGCCCTTTCCCTTCAGGTGCTTAGGGCTGGCCAAATCCTTAACAAGACAGGCTGTCTGGAGAAAATCAGACCCAGCTGAAGAACATGTGTCCGTGGGGGAAACCCGGGAAACTGAGTCTCCCCACACAATAGCAGAGATTCTCATCTTGCATCCTCTCCTGAGCTAATGACTAAGGTGGATGTTCCGGATGGGCCTGTGGAATGGGAGAGGGGAGGAAGTCTATTGTCATGCAGAGGGACATGGAAAGACTTGTCTGAACCTTCTCCCCTGCACTGGGGTCAGGTCGGGAAGGGACGGCACAGAGGTGACCAGGAACCGGCCGCTCTGTGGTGGGGCTGGCCCCGGGGCAGGCATGGGGGTGATGGGCGGAAGTGGGATGGCGTGTGAGTTGGCACCAGCCAGCGGTGGAGGCAGCAACTCAGAGGTCAGGGATCTCTCTCTCTCTCTCTCCTTCTCTCCCTCTCTGTCTCTCTTCTCTGTCTCTGTCTCTGTCTCTCTCTCTCTCTCTCTCCCCCTCTCCCTAGGGCACCTGTTGCATGGGCCCTCTGTGACATCCTGCTCTGAGCCTCCCAGACCATCCTCCTAATAGCCTGGTGATGTCTCCTTGCCCCTCTGAACAGGCCCTGTTCCAGGCCGCTGCCCCGCACATATGTCTCACCGTGGTCCTTGTGGGTGCCGTCCAAAGTAGTCTGTATTTTCTCAGTAGAGCTAGGGAGGGGGCCCTGGACATGCTGTGGATACCCCAAATCCTCTGTAGAAAGTGACTTGGGCAAGACCTCAGAGTACCCAAGAGGGCCCCAGCTTCTTCCTCAGAGATGGGGCGCTGTTCTCCTTGTCACCTCCTGGAACAGGCAGTTTCTCCTCTCCTGGTTCTGTCCTCTTCTCTCTCCTTGTCTCAGCTCACGCCCTCTAGCTGCATGTCCTCGGTGACAGAGACCTGGACACACGCCGTGGCTGGGCTGGTGTTCCCTGGGAAACACTTTCAGTGAAAGTGAGCTGTGAGTGTGCGTGCGTGTGTGTGTGTGTGCATGTGCGCACATGTATGTCACTTATAAGCATGCCTAAGCCAGCAGTGGCACACAACACACACACGTGCTCATTCTGAGGGTGGGCCCAGTCCCCCTCACGATACCCAGCGTTTCCCACCGTCTTGACTGTGTCCGCCAGCTTCAGACAAGTGCAGTCAACCTTCAAGAAGGAGAGAGCACTTGGTTCCCATAGCTGCTCTCGAGGGGACCAGGATGCAGACAGTTGGAGCAGAGGCTCCGCACGCATGTTCCAGGAGCTCCCGAGTCTGGCCAGTCTGGCTGCTCCCCACTCAGGAACCACATGGCTGGACCAAGTTCTTGAGCGGCTCCAGTCACGGCATTGCATCTGTATGGAGGGCAAGCACCCCCACGAAGCTCGTGTCCTGGCCCTGAGTCCCGGCTGTGGCGTGGCTAGCAGAGCCAGCAGCATCCCCCTCATCTCCTCCCACCGTGTCACCCTGTCAGCTCACCAGGACCATCAGACAACCCCATGGGGTCTACAGGGTCACAGTACTGTCAACCCTTTGTTGGAGACGGGGAAGCTGACCCTCTAAGGCCGGGGATGGCGGAGGTGGCTCTGCATCTAGGCTTCCCGTGGGCCCCATGTGTTCATCTCAAGCTGGACCCTGATGGCTGCCCCGCATCAAAAACGGAGAGGAATCCCCACTTCCGGGAGGTGGTCAGAAGGGGAGGTGGTGCAGGTGAAGCACGGCAGGAGCATGCGCTCGATGCACGGTGGCTGCTGTTACAAGATTTACTGTCTTAACAACAGTGTGTCCGGGTTCTGGGGCCCTGCCGCCCCATCCACAGGAACTGAGTGTGCAGGTGAGACCTCCAGCCCTTAGACCATCACCTGAACACCGAGCCCCCCAGGACCATGACCTGCACCCGCTTTCCTGTCCTGGTAATGTCCCTGGCTGGGCTCCCCGTCAAATCCCTGCTTACCCCCGCCCTCCCATGCTGGATCTCTCCACCTCCTCTCAGCTCCAAACCCAGGACCACAGCCCTTCCCCCAGCACTCGGTGGGGAAATACTGCTGCCGGGATCCTTCTGGCTTGCGTCTACCCCTTTCTGGAGACGCACTGGGCGTGTCAGGGGCTGAGGCTGGATGGGAACTTGTTAATGTTGAGTGAAATGCAGTCGGATCACAACGCTCCTGGCACAACACTCCTCGGTGCCCCAGCTCCTGCTGCCTGCAGAGTGAGGACCACCCTCCTTCCGTGGCACAAGGGGGCCCCCCAACTTCCCTCAGGTGTAACCTCCTCTGGCTTGACCCTCACCCATCTCCCTCTCACCTGGCGTCTGTTAGCATGACTATCTCTGCTGAGCTGTGAGGCAGAAACCAGACTGCTCAGTGGTTTGTCCTTGGATCCTGGGCCCACTCTGACCAGTGGGCATGGTGTCAGGGTGACACTGAATGACTGGCGGGTTGGTGGGGATGGGGGGGGAAGGAGGTTGGCTTTATTTTTCTCTAAGGACATAGAAAGAAGGAGGGGAGGTGGCTTCTGGGCAGGAGCAGACAGCTGTGCTGAGATGGGGACTCTGAAAACAGAATAGGCTCCAGCTGTCCTCTCCTCTTCCCTCCTGTGGTAGCCGGCCCCAACCCCCGTCTAGTGCACCCGTGGCTATTCAGGGGTTCCGTTCACTATGCTGCACTCATGTCCTCTGGAAGATGGTAATCTGTTCCTCAAGTCCCCTGCAGTGAAGCTATCTCGACCTTTGAAACAGATGAAACGTACGCTTTTTCCAACTGGGACTCAAAGGATGTGAGGTTCGTGCACAAGGCAGTTCTAAAAGTGGACAGGTAATTGCTGGTTCTGCGTCCTGTAATGATTTTGTAAGATCATGCCACACTGCCTCCCCCGCAGAGAACAACTAGAAAATCTGTACATAATGCAACCAGGAGCCGCTTGATGGCATTGGGGAATGAACAGCAGCAGACAGATTCCTGGGGAGTAGTTTGAAGTGAATTTCTGTGGCTTCCAGTCTGGGGCCATGTGCAGTCAGAGCAGGGCATGGGAGGCAGTGGCTATGGGAAAACCACAGTCTTCACAGCCCAAGAACGAGAAAAATGAAACTGGGGGGCTGTGGTTGTTACCGAACCAAGTGGGCTTGTTACCAAACCAAGTGGGCTCACCTCCTGATGAGTTAAACAAGACTATACCAGTGGAAGTTGTCTCACAAAGTAAACTGTATTTGCAGCAAATAGGAGGCCATGAGGAATCATTTCCAAAGTCATGGCGTCCCAGAACGAAGGGAAGCAGGAAATTTTATTTCAGTTGGGGAATAATATTCAAAAGGGAGAGGTGGGTATTCACTTCCACAAGCTCAGTTCGAGAACATGCTTCCACATAATGAGGCCTAAGCTCCTCCTGGAGAGATCTTTGCATTAAAAATAAAGCAAAGGTCATGGGCATAGCTCTTGTGGTGTGGCTTGTTCAGTTTCAGGATGGCTGGTGGTTACATCTCCCTTGAGTGCCTCATTTGGTCAGTTTCAGGATGGCTGGTGGTTACATCTCCTTAACCTACAAAAGGAAAAGAAACAGCTTGGAAAAACAGTTAATTGCTTCCAAACCCACCTTTGAGTTTCTCCAGGCACCTAGTCCCGGACATAGTCACTGAAGAGGGAGGGGGATTGCAGGAGGGGAAGAAATGTGCAGGGGAAACTTCAGACTCTGCCCCCACCTTTCTGACGGACTGAACCACACATGCGCAAGCCACCCGCTAACAACAGAAGATCTGAACTGAGGCTGGAGCTGCAGCTAGGAGCCAGTTTGCAGTTGAAGACCAGCTGAGATCACTACCTGCTGAACCAAGAGACACAGTTATTGGTGGAAAATAACAGAATCCAAAATTTCCACCACACCACATTCATAATGTCCAGGACACAGTGCAAAATCACCCAATATCCAAAAATCAAGTAAATGGGACACATTATTAAGAGAAAAGAGGACCAACTGAGGTAGATCCCAAGATGACCCAGGTGTTGGAACTGGCAGATAAGGATTTTTCTTCATGTGCCATGAAGCTCGGTTATTAGGTGCATAAACAGTCTATATAATGTCTTCTTGATAATGGATCCTTTTGGATTTCACAATGACCTCCTTTATTCCTGGTCATATTCACTGCGCCTGAAATCTGCTTTATCTAGTATTAGTATAGCTTCTCCAGCTTTCTTTCAACTAGTGTTAGCATGGCATGTTTTTTCAATCTCTTTATTTTTAATTTATTTGTGTTTTTATATTTAAAGTGGGTTTGGGGTAGGCAGCATATAGTTGAGTTTGCTTTCTTATTCAATCTGACAAATTATGCCTTTTAAATGGGGTTTTTAGACCACTGTCATCTAATGTTACTGCTGATAATAGTTAGATTTGAATCTATCCTGCGATTTGTTTCTTATTTGACCAATCTGTTTTTTGTTTCCTTTTTCCTCTTAGACTGCTTTTTTTTTGGATAATTTAAGTATTTTTTATGATTCCATTTAATCATCTTTTTTGGCTTATTCTGGATAAGTCTTTGCTCTATGTGTGCGTGTGTGTGCATGCCTTAGTGTTTACAGTACACATCTTTAACTTATCACAGTTTATCTTCAAATAATATCAGACCACTTCATGACGTCTGAACAACGTCACAACAGTGCTCTCCCACCCCCACTGCAGCCTCCGTGTCCACGTTGTCACACGTTTTATTCGACGTGTTACATACCCCACAGAAAGTGCTCTCTATCCCTTTCTTCACATAAGGTTTCCATATTGTGTCATTTTCCTTCAGCATCTCTCAGCGCTGATCTGCTGGTGACCATGAATTATCTCAGCTCTTGTGTGTCTGAGAAAGTTGATATTTTATCTTATTTGTACCCTTTGCTGCCAGGCATAGAATCATAAATTAGCAGCTTTTTCTCTCAATTCTCTGAAGACCTTGCTCTACTCTGCTCTGGCCTCAGTTCCAGTAAGAGATCTGCCTTCATCCTAACCTTTGTTTCTCTGCACTCAGCAGGTCTTTTTATCTCCTGTCTGATTTCATGATTATCTTGTTATCACCCTATTTAAGCAATTTAATTATGATGTGCCGTCTTCATACTTCTTAGACTTGGGGTTCATTAAGTGTCTTGGATAAGTGGGTTTATAGTTTTTTTTTAATAAAATATGGAAAATTTTCAGTCATTATTTCCTCAAATTGTTTTTTCTGTTTTCTTCTCTTTCTCTTTCTGATTACACATATTTTAGGTCATTTGAATTTGTCCTACAGTTAACTTTCTGCTCATTTTCTTTGGTCTATTTTCTCTCTGTATTTTATTTTGAATGGTTTCTATTATATGTCTTCAATTTCATTAATCTTTTGACTAATTTTCTCTTAATCTCATCTAGTAAGTTTTTCATTACAGATGTTTAGTTACAGACATTTCATCTCTAAAAGTTTTTGGGTCTTTTTCATATCTTCCATATTTCTACTTAACATCATCAGCCTTTTCTTTTTTTTACTGAAGTATTGACATACAATATTATGATAGTTTCAGGGGCACAACATAGTGATTTGACATTTATATACATTATAAAGTGATCACCGTGATAAATCTAGTTCCATCTGTCACCATACAAAGTTATGACAATATTATTGTCTATGTTCCCCATGATGTAATTCCATCCCCATGACTTATTCATTTTATGACTGGAAGTTTGTACCTCTTATCCCCTCACATATTTCACCCACTCCCAACCCCCCACATTGTCAATCTTGTCTCTAACTTCTTGAACATGTGGAATATGATGACAGTAATAACATCTCATCTTTGTCTATGAATTACGTCATCTGTGCTATTTGTGGTCAGTATCAGTTGACTGATTTGTCTCCTCATTACATGATGTGTTTTCCTGCGTACCAGGTAATTTTTGGTTGGCTGGTAGACATTGTGTATTTTTCCTTGTTGGAACCTGGATAGTTTGTACTCCTAAAAATATTCTTGAGCTGTTTCCTGGGACAGAGTTGTGTTACTTTGAAACAATTTGAAACATTCAGGCTGATTCTAAGCTTTGTTAGGTGGGATCTGAGTAAACTTTAGTCCAAGGCTGACTGTGTTCCACCACTGAGGCCACTCTGAATACTGGACACAATCTCCTGTGAGTTATGGGGCTTTCCTAAGCCATGTGTGGACTAGTTGAACCCAAACCATTCCTGTCTGTGTGAGCTCCAAGAATTATTTCCTCTAATTTTTTGGTGTTTGATTCTGTAGTGTTGGGTAGTTTCCTCACATGAGTGCACTGGTCAGTACTCAGTGGAAGATGCAGTGGGCCCACTGAGAATCTGTGACGTTCTCTCTTGCTGCAGTTCTCTCTTCTTGGGTGGTCTTCTCTATGTGCTCTAGTCACCTCAGCCTCCCAGGACACCCAGTGCCATCTCTTCAACTCAGGGAGAGTTCAGGGGTCCACCTGGGTTCTCCTTCCTTGTGCTGGAGCCTGGAATTCTCTCTCCAGGCAGCAGGGCCACCACAGGGCCCACCTTGTCGGTTCCAGATCTCTCAGGGATCACTGAACTCTGCTGCCTGAGACCCAATGTGTGAAAACTACTGTTTGATATATGTTCCCCAAGATTTTCAGTTGTTGTGGGAAGAAGGGTAAATGTGTTCCTTGTTATTTCATCTTGGCTGAAAGCATAAGTATTAAACAAAGATTTTAAAGTGATTGTCATAACTATCCTCCGTGAAGGTAAACAAATATGCTTGCAGCAAATGAAAGAGTAGGAAAACTCAGCAGAAAAATTTAAAAAAGAAAATTTTAGAATTGGAAAATACAATATTAGAAATAACAAATTCTTTACATGGAATTTAAGTAGAGCAATAGAAATTAACATGGAAAATAGAATGAAAAAAGGGTGGAAAAATAACAGAGCCCCAGTCACTCTTAGGTAAGATCAAACTTTAATATACATATGGTCGGCTTCAAAGAAGGAATGGAGAGAGAGAATGTGCAGACAAAAATACTTGAAGAAATAGTGGCTGGAATTATCCAAGTGATGGAAGATAGACATTTGCAAATATGATGCTCAACTAACACCAAGCAGAATGAAGACAGTCCCACATAAAGACACATCAGATCAAGCAGCTGGATACCAAGGCCGAAAAGCAAACGTTGGAAGCAACAGAGAAAAATGACACTTCACACAGAGTGGAGTAATGATTTGATTAATAGCTGACTTCTCATCAGAAACTATGGGGACCAGAAGAGAATGAGAAAAGAGATTTAAAGTGTTGAGAGAGAGAAAAAAAAGACCTGTCAATCCAGAATCGTATATCCAGCAAAGATATCTTTTGAAAATCACTGTTGAGAGACAACATTTTCAGATTTAGAAAAACTAAGAGAAATTATTACTAGCAAATCTCTACAATAGAAGATGCTAAAGGAAATTCTTTAGGAGAAGGGAAATTATACCAGAAAAGGAAGCTCAGATCCTCAGAATGAAATAAGTAGCTTCAGAAATGGTAAATATCTAAGTAAATGTCAAAGGCTACTCATTTTTTCTGCTTTTTCCTTCTAACTTTTGTATAATACACACAACTTACAGTAAAAACTGTAATATTATGGGGAGGGTAGAAGGATGAATAGGTGAGCATAGAGGGATTTTAGGGCAGTGAAACTATTCTGTATGACACAATAATGGTGGATACATGTCATTAGACATCTGTCCAAACCCACAGAATGCACAACAGCGAGAGTGAACCTGGTGTAAACTGTGATTTTGGGTGATGATGACATGTCAGTGCAGGTTCGTCATCTGTAACAAATACACCATCCGATGGGCAATGTTGATAGTGGGGGGGCTGTGCATATGGGAGCAGGGCATATATGTACCAAACACTCAATTTTTTTGTGAAACAAAAACTGCTCTAAAAAAATAAAGTCTTTAAAAAATGATAATATTTTCTTCTGAGGTTCATAAGATATGTAGATGCAGTACATACAGTTACTACAGCATAAAGGATGGGCAGGGTGGCCCAATATGGCTGCAATATTTCCATATTTTACCTGAAGTACTAAAATGTTCATTGTAAGTGGAACAGGAAAAGTTAGAGATGGAGATTGTGAACCCTGGAGAAATGACTGGAAAAAAAAATAGACAATAGGACAAAAAATAAAACAATGTAATCCACCACACCACCAGATTAAAGAGGAAAATCATGTGACATGCAGAAAATGCATTTGAAGAAATTCTACATCCATTTATAAAAGTCCAGGAAAGTAGAAGTAGAGGGAACTTTATCTTGATACAAGGCATCCATGAGAACCTGCAGTTATCACAGACAGTAAGACTAAAGGCTTCCCCTGTAAGTCAGGATCAAGGCAGAGACATCCACTCTCATTGTCTCCAGTCAACACCACACTGGATTCTTAGTTGGTGTGAAATAGCAAGAAAATCAAATAAAAGGCATACAGATTGGAAAGGAAGAAGTAAAACTGTCTTTTTTCACAGATGACATGACTGTCTGCGTAAAAAATCCTTAAGAATATAACAAAAAAAAAAGGCTACTGGAATTCATAAATGAGTGTAACAAGGTCATAGGATACAAAGTCAGCATACGAAAATCATTTGTATTTCTATACGGTGGCAATAAATGATTGGAAATTGACATGTTTTTTCTTTTGCTTGAGGAAGATGGTCTCTGAGCTCACATCTGTGCCAATATTCTTCTACTTTGTATGGGATGCTCCCACAGCATGGCTCGATGAGCAGTGTGTAGATCTATGCCCAGGATCCGAACTGGAGGACCAAGGGCCGTGGAAGTGAAGTATGCGAACTTAACAACTGTGCCACCAGGCCAGCCCCCAGAAATTGACATTTTTAAAGTGCAACTTACAATAGCAACAAAAATCATAACATATTTAGGAATAAGTCCTATAATATGCCTGTAGAATCTCTATGCTGAAAACTACAAAACACTGATGGAAGAAGTAAAAGAAAACTTCAATAAGCAGGGAAATGGTCTTAGTCTATTCGGGCTGCTATAACAAAACCCACAGTCTGGATAGCTTATAAACAACAGACATTTATTTCCCACAGTTCTGGAGGCTGAGAGTCCAAGATCAAGGCGCCAGCATGGTCACATTCTGGTGACAGCCCACTTCCTGGTTCATAGCCGGTGATTTCTTGCTGTGTCCTCACACGGTGGAGGGGACAAGGGCTCTCTCTGGAGCCTCTTTTGTTTTAAAGGCACTAATCTTGTTCATGAGGGCTCGACCCACATGACACAAGCACCTCCCAGAGGCCCCATCTTCAAACACTCTCAACCTTGGGGGTTAGGATTTCAACATGGGAATTTTGGGAGGACATAAGCATTAAAACCCCAGCAGAAATATGCTGTGTTCGTGGATTGGAAGACTCGGTATTTTAAATATTAATTCTCCTTAAGTTGATCTATACCAATTACAATTCCAGCATATTTTTGATAGAAACTATGAAGTTGATTCTACAATTTTTTTGAGTAGGCAAAGTAATTAGAATATCCAAAACAATTTTGAAAAGAAGAACAAAGTTGGAGGCCTTAAACTACCTGCTTTCCAGGCATATTATAACATTACGATAATCAATAGTGTGCTGGTGAATGAATAAACACACAGATCAGTGGAACAGAAGAGAGAATCCAGAAACAGAATCACACGTGTATGAGCAATTGATATTTGACAAAGTTGCAAAAATAACTTAATGGAGAAAGAATGGTATTTTCAAAAAGTGGCACTGGAAAAATTGAATATTCATATGCAAAAATATCCACCATAATATATAACTCAAAGCAAAACAAAACCCCAAAATCCTTGGACCCATGTCTCACACCACATACAAAATTAACTCAAAGTGAATCATAGCAGTAAGTGTAAAATCTAAAACTATAAATCTTCTAGGAGAAAATATTCATGACCTTGGATTAGGCAAAGATTTCTCAGGTGTGAAACCAAAAGCACACCCATAACCAATTGTGTTTAGTTAAACTTTATCAAAACTAAGAACTCCTTCTCTTCAAAAGACACTGTTGAGAGAAGGAAAACAAGTCAAAAACTGGGAGAAACCATTTCTGCAACACATATCTGTGAAGGCTTTTTATTCGGTGTATATGAAGAACCCTTAAATTTGAATAACAAAACAAACAACCTCGTAAAAAATTGACAAAAGATTTGAAGAGGCACTTCAGCAAAAATGATACACAAATGGAATGAAAGTACAGGAAAATATGCTCAACATCATCAGTCATCAGAGAAATTCAAGTTAAAACCACAATGAGATACATGTGTGCACCTTTCAGAATGGCTTAAAAAATTAGCAACAATATCAAGTACTGGCAAGGATGCAGAGCAACCAGAATGCTCGTACACTCCTGTTGGGAAAGCAGAATGTTTCAGCCATATTGGAAAACCTTTTGAGAGTTGCTTGTAAAGTTAAAGAAATGTTGACCATGTAATCTTTCTGATCCAGTAATCTTATTCTTGGATATATGTCAAAGAGAATCAAAAAGTTACGTTCACACAAAAATCTGTATGTTGATGTTTATAGCAGACTTATTCACAATTTCCAAAAACTCGAAACAACCCAAACAGACAAACTGTAGATATAAACGGTCTTCAGCTAGTAAATAAGTGGCACATCCATCCAATGGAATATTATTCAGTAATGAAAAGGAATAAGCATTTTATATGTGAGACGAAATGGATGAATGTCAAATACAATCTGCTAAGTAAAGAAGGTAAATCTCAAGAAGTTGTTACACAGTGTGTGATCCCACCCCTGTGAGATTCAGGAAGAAGCAGAACTACTGATAGGGAGCAGATCAGTGTTGGCTAGTGGGGAGGAGGGGCTGCCACAAGGGGCAGACGGGGAATTTTGGGAGCAGCAGAGCTGTTTTCTGTCTCGATTTCTGTGGTGGTTTATGAATGTATGTGTTCATAACAAATAGTACTGTAAAATAAAAAAACTTGACTTTTATGGCATGTGAATCATGCCTCCATTACTTCTTTTGAAAAAACTAATAGGAAAGTTTTAAAAAGACAAATAAAGGGGAAAAAACTGGAGGAAACGAATAGAAAAAAGAAATAAAATTACAGACCCAAAACTATGTCAATAGCTATTTATTTTTAATTTTACATACTTTTAATAAAAATTATATATTTTAAAGTATCCAATGCTGATTTTATGTACATGTACTTAGTGAAATAATTACTGCAGTCAAGCTAATTGACACCTCATCTCCTCACACAGTTACCATTTTTTTGTGATGAGAGCACCCAGCTACTCTTTTAGCGGATCTCAAGTATTCAGCACAGTAGTATTAACTGTGGTCATCGTGCTGTAAGTGAGATCTCTGGACTTATTCAACCCATGTCACTGCATCTTTGTACCCCTGACCACCATCTCCTCCCCCAACCCCAGCCCCTGGTAACCGTTCTAATCTCTGCTTCTATGAGTTCCATGTGTTTTTTTGTTTTTTTAGATTTCACGTATAAGTGAGATTATACCATATTTGTCTTTCTCTGTCTGGCTTGTTTCGTTTAGCATAATGTCCTCCAGGATCGTCCGTGTTGTCACAAATGGCAGGATTTCCTTCTTTCTCATGATTGAATAATATTCTGTTGTGTATATGTACCACATCTTCCTTATCCATTCATCTGTCAACGGACACTTGGGTTGTTTCCATATCTCTGCTACTGTGATTAATGCTTCAGTGAACATGGGGGTGCAGATATCTCTTTGAAATACTGATTGCATTTCCTTTGGATATATCCCAGGAGTGGGATTGTTGGATCACGTGGTAGTTCTACTGTTAATTTTTTCCCTTATGTTCTTTTATTTATCATATATGTGTAGATCTGTTTTATGTACAATGATTGGTTCTATCAATCATACCAAGGTGTTCTATTGATACTATTGCTAATTTTTTGAGGAACCTGCATACTGGTTTCCACAGTGGCCACACCAATTTACATTTCCACCAATGGTGCACAAGTGTTCCCTTTTCTCCACATCCTCAGCAAGACATGTTATTTTTTGTGTTTTTTTGATCATGGCCATTCTAACAGGTGTGAGGTGATATCTGATTGTGGTTTTGATTTGCATTTCCCTGATGACTAGTGATGTTGAGCACCTTTTCATGTATCTGTTGGCCATTCATATGTCTTCTTTTGAGAAATGTTTATTCATATCCTTTGCTCATTTTTCAGCTGAGTTACTTGTTTCTTGCTATTGAGTTGTATGAGTTCTTTATATATTTTGGATATTAACCCCTCATCAGATTACAGTTTGCAAATATTTTCTCCCATTCTGTAGGTTGTCTCTTCACTCTGTTGATGATTTCCTTTGCTGTGCAGAAGCTTTTTAGTTTGAATGCATCCCATTATCTACTTTTACTTTTATTTGCCACTGCTTTTGGGGTCATGTCCAAAAAAAGCATTGCCCAGACCAATCTCAAGTTTTTCTCCTATATTTTCTTCTAATAGTTTTATGGTCTCAGGTCTTAAATTTAAGTCTTTACTCCATTTTGAGTTAATTTTTACATACGGAGTGAGGTAAGGGTTCAGTTCTTCCATGTGTGGAAAACCAGTTTTCCCAACACTATTTGTTGAAGAGACTATCCTTTCCCCATTGTTTATTCTTGACAACTTTGTCAAAGATCAATTTACCATAAATGCATGGAGTTATTTCTGGGCTCTCTCTTCTGTTTCATTGGTCTGTGTGTCTGTTTTAATGCCAGTGCCATGCTGTTTTGATTACTATGGCTTTGTAGTATATATATATATATACAATATATATATATACAATATATATATATTGGTGAGGAAGATTAGCCCTAAGCTAACATCTGTTCCCATGTTCCTCTATTTTTGGTATGTCGGGCACCACCACAGCATGGCTTGATGAGCAGTGTGTAGGTCTGCGCCCAGGATCTGAACCTGTGTACCCTGGGCCTTTGAAGTGGAGCAGGTGAACTTAACCACTATGCTACCGGGCCGGCCCCCATAGCTTTGTAGTATATTTTGAAGTCAGGAAGTGTGATGCCTCCAACTTTGTTCTTTTTGTTCAAGGCTGTTGCTGAACAACCTGTGCTGGAAACTCCTATCCCACCATCTTGTTTGCTCATCATTTTACACATTAGTGGACCGAAGAGTTCAGTTAAAGGCCGAGATTCTTGGGATGGATATAAAAATAAGACCCAAATGTATACTATTTACAAAAATTGCACTTTAAATATAAAGGCACAGACAGTTTGAAATAAAATAAAAATAAAAATCACAACAATTGGAAATGCAATAGAGTTGCCTCTTTATGCCTCTTTATGCAGATAGAATCATAGATGAGGAAAAATCCGAAAAACCCACAGTTAGTACAGGTGCTGGAACAACTGGACACCCACATGCAAAAGGGTGAAGCTGGACCCTTACCTCACACCATCCACAAAATGAGTTCAAAATGGATCCAAGGCCTACATAAAAGAGCCAAAATTATAAAACTCATAGAAGAAAACATAGGAGTAAATCTTTGTGACTTGAATTTGACAATGATTTCTTAGATATAACACCAAAAGCAAAAGCAACAAAAGAAAAATTAGACAAATTGGACTTCTTCAAAATGAAAAACTTTTGTGCATAAAAGGAGAATATTAAGAAGGAAAAAAAGATAATCCACAATCCAAAATGGCAGAAAACATTTGCAAATACCACATCTGATAAAGGTCTAGTGGCCACCAGGCTAGCCCCCTCTGCCTGACAGGATGCTCTGAGTGATAGAGGTCTCGACTCCACAGCACCTGGACGCTGGTCATCTTCCGCATTGTCAAGGAGTGAGTGCTGGACTGTTCTGACTTATTCAGAAACAGTGATGGAGCCCAGATTCCTTTCACAATCACCCTAGAGGTCAACGGCTTCAGTCTGCTCCTGAAGAACACATAGTGTTTGCAAGTCTGAGAACCAAAAGAATTGTCTTCACTTTTCTGAAAAGTGTGTCTTATTATTTCACATTAGTGACCATTTTCAAACTGGCTCCCAGTGGTGCCCTCCCACTTTGTTTATTTCTCTGAAAGTGGCCGTGGCACCTTGGCTGTTCCCTGTTCCCAACTCCCACGGTGTGACAAGGCTGATGACATCCGATTCCTGGGATCCTGACCTAGGTGGAGATTAACTCAGCCTCAGCCTGTGATGGGAAGTGATGGTCCCATCTCTTCCTCCTCTCCCTCCCCTGTTCTCATCCTCCTGCTCTGCACAGTCTCAGAGTCGCCTGACATCACGACTGACAAGCCCTGCAGAGCCCAGAGATGTCTCTTTGAAGAAAAGAAAAACTCTGGAGAAATCAGAGGGATAAATAAGGAATGCAGCCAATTCCTGCCTTGTCCTCCTCCCAGACTAATCCTGCTGATGGCCAAGAGGATGAACAATGAGAGAGAGTGGTTTCTCTCATTAGAATTTTAAAATCCTCCAAGTAATGGATCGTTTTGGAGTATCCTGTGTTTTCCTGCTTGTCCCAATAATATGTTATTACTAAACTTGAATAATTTTAATAGGGGAAATTCTTTATCTCATAAAAATGCTGAGCAGGGGATCCATTTAAAAAAATGTTATCAAGGTAACTCCAAGGGTTTACAAGGAACAAGGAGCCTGCATCCCTGTGTTCCAGACATCAGCTGAGACCTTCTTGCAAGGAGCCAGGGCCCTCGGAGGGAGGGGTGGCCATGACCCTCCTCCAGCAGGGCGGGCCTTCTCAGGTGCGTCCCCCCGCATAGGCGCACACACCACAGGATCCTAGGTTGGCCAGTGGCAGGCAGCCAGCTAGGGATATGGGGACAAGCGAAAACTGCTCACTCAGACTGGGACACCCCTGGGCTAAACTCAGGAGCAAGGTGTGATCCAGGCCTGTAGACCCACAAACCTCACCATGAGTTCTTTCCATCTGGATACGGCAGTGGAAAGGAGAAGGTGCTGGGCGGGGAAAAGCATTACGCTGAAAAGAGCTCCTGCCTCTGCCACCCGCCTGGAGTTTGGTCTCCAACAAGCGTGGGTTTTCTCACCTTTAGAGAAACGAGGGGTGGAAGCCATCGAGTTTCCTCGAGTGCTTGAGGGACCTCATTTTCAGATCTGCTCAGCTCCCTTCCCTGCCCTCAGTGCATCCACGGGAGCCCAGCCCACGGCCCCTCCCTTCCGATCTTTCCCTTTGGAAGCTTCAGATGTGCCCACTCAGGCACCCAGTGGTTTGGGGTCCTGAGCTGACGCAATTTTAATGAGTTTCCATCATTTCCAAAGGGAAAAATGGGAGGGAGGTGGCTTGTTACTGAGACAGATAGCAGCGCACCTGGAAGGACAGGACACTCATTTCCATTTACCTCGTCTGATGACCCTCCAGTTCCATCAGTGGTTGAGTGAACGCGGCCTGTTCTTCCCAATCACGGTGCAAGTGTGTAATTTCTCCCAGTGGAATTTGATTTTAATGAGAAGCTAGCTCATAGGAGAGAGTCTTTATTTAGATAGCATGCACGTGTCAGGTTAATTTTAAATCAGCTTTTAGGTCAATCTGTCTTAATTATTCCATTAACTGTTTTCGACTAGCAATTTCAATAATTGTTTTAGCATAATACTTGGCAGTGTAATTGCTTTTTGGATTCTGTTCATTGTGATGTCAGAGTCAGATCCTGGGCTCCCTCCCTATGCCTGAGTTGTGTGTGTGTGTGTGTGTGCGTGTGTGTGTGCATGTACAAGCATGTGGGGGGTGCTTCCTCTGATTATTAATGAATGCATTTTCACGAGGCTTATTGATATCAGGGAGCCCTGTCTTTATTTTTAAAAAATTGTTAAATAAAATTTTAATGTTAGAATAGTTTTAGATTTACAGAAAATTGTGATGATAATACAGAGTTCCCATGTACTTCATGCCCAATTTTCCCTGTGATTAGCACCTTACATTAGTATGGCCCCTTTGTCACCATTAAAAAACAGTAGAAAATATCAATGAAACAAAGAGCTGGTTCTTTGAGAAGATAAACAAAATTGTCAAACCTTTAGCCAGACTTACTAAGGAAAAAGGAGACAAGGCTCAAATAAATAAAATTAGAAATGAAAGAGGAGAAATTACAATGGACACCACAAAAATACAAAGGATTATAAGAATACTATGAAAAACCATATGCCAACAAATTGGACATCTAGAACAAATGGATAAATTCTTAGACTCATACAACCTTCCAAAACTGAATCAAGAAGCAATAGAGGATCTGAACAGACCAATCACATGTGAAGAGATTGAAACAGTAATCAAAAACCTCCCAAAAAATAAAAGTCCAGGACCAGATGGCTTCTCTGGAGAATTTTACCAAACATTCAAAGAAGATTTAAAACCTATCCTTCTCAAACTATTCCAAAAAATAGAGGAAGATGGAATACTTCCTAACTCATTCTATGAGGCCAACATCACTCTGATACCAAAGCCAGGCAAGGACAATACAAAGAAGGAAAATTACAGGCCAATATCATTGAGGAACACAGATGCAAAAATCCTCAACAAAACATTGGCAAACAGAATCCAGCAATACATTAAAAAGATCATACACCATGATCAAATGGGATTTATCCCAGGGACACAGGGATGGTTCAACATCTGCAAATCAATCAACGTGATACACCACGTTAACAAAATGAGGAATAAAAACTATATGATCATCTCAATAGATGCAGAGAAGGCTTTTGACAAGATCCAACATCCCTTTATGATAAAAAGTCTCAACGAAATGGGTATAGAAGGAAAGTATCTCAACATAATAAAGGCCATATATGACAAACCCACAGCCAACATCATACTCAATGGGGAAAAACTGAAACCCATCCTTCTGAGAACAGGGACAAGACAAGGGTGCCCACTATCACCACTCTTATTCAACACAGTACTGGAGGTTCTGGCCAGAGCAATTAGGCAAGAAAAAGGAATAAAAGGAATCCAAATAAGCAATGAAGAAGTGAAACTCTCGCTGTTTGCAGATGACATGATTTTACATATAGAAAACCCTAAAGAATCCATCAGAAAACTATTAGAAATAATCAACAACGACACCAAAGTTGCAGGGTACAAAATCAGCTTACAAAAATCAGTTGCATTATCTATACTCTAATAACGAACTGTCAGAAAGAGAACTCAAGAATACAATCTCATTTACAATCGCAACAAAAAGAATAAAATATCTAGGAATAAAATTAACCAAGGAGGTGAAAGACCTATACAATGAAAACTATAAGACATTGTTGATAGAAATCGATGATGACATAAAGAAATGGAAAGACAGCCCATACACATGGATTGAAAGAATAAACATGGTTAAAATGTCCATACTAGCTAAAGCCATCTACAGATTCAATGTAATTCCAATCAGAATTCCAATGACATTCTTCACAGAAATAGAACAAGGAATACTAAAATTCATTGGGGCAACAAAAGACCCCAAATAGCTAAAGCAATCCTGAGAAAAAAGAACAAAACAGGAGGCATCACAGTCCCTCACTTCAAAATATACAGCAAAGGTATAATAATCAAAACAACATGGTACTGGTACAAAAACAGACGTACAGATCAGTGGAACAGAATTGAATGTCCAGAAATAAAACCACACATATATGGACAGCTAATCTTCAACAAAGGAGCTAAGAACATAGAATGGAGAAAGGAAAGTCTCTGCAACAAATGGTGCTGGGAAAATTGGACAGCCACATGCAAAAGAATGAAAGTAGACCATTATCTTTTGCCATACACAAAAATTAACTCAAAATGGATCAAACACTTAAAAGTAAGACCTGAAACTATAAAACTCCTAGAAGAAAATATAGGCAGAACACTCTTTGAGATCAGTTTTGGAGGGATCTTTTCAAATTCCATGTCTACTGAGACAAGGGAAACAAAAGAAAAAATAAACAAGTGGGACTTCATCAGACTAAAGGGCTTCTGCAAGGCAAAGGAAATGAGGATCAAAATGAAAAGACAACTGAGTGATGTCAGCATCATAGTGGAGTGAGCTTCCCCCATTGAACACTCCCCCTCTAAGACACAACAAAAATGGCATTCATATTCCAACAGAAGCTATTCACACAACACAGGCGACATCTGAGGCACTCAGGCAGCCATACACCCGAGGATGGAGGTGCTGGAATCACCAGAGGAATTGGAAGGGGGTTAGAGGAGCTCCTTTCCTTCCCCAAGGACTGCGTCCCAGAGACTGAGACCACGCAGCTCTCAGAGGAGGGGGAGGGGCGGGTCACCGCGTGAAAACCTGGAGCTCTCCAAGACCCCTCACGGCCTGAAGGGATCCCCCTACGGAGGGAGCTGAACTGTTGCGAGGGTAGTTTCAACCAGCTAGCCCCTCAGGAGAGCAGAGAGTGACAGCAAGGTGAGAAACCTCTGAGATAGGGGAGGAGAAAGTAAGCGCCCCTCCCCCACCCGGCCCACCCAACTGGCGCTTCAGCACAGTGGTGCTTCAGCTCAACCCCATCCCCAGAATCAGCAGCCCCCAGGAGCCCAGGCCCCACAAACAGGGGCAGCATGACCATGCCCCACCCCCACAGGCAGTGGTCCCCAGGTGCCCGGGCCCAACCACCAGCAAGGCGAACCTGTGTCCCCGCACCAGAGGCAGTGGCAGCTCAGGCCCCACCAGGCCACAGCCCCAGCTGCTCTGGCTGGACCAAGCCACGGCCCCAGCTTTCCTGGCTTCCCCATGTCACGGCCCCAGCTCCTTTGGCTGGACTGCCCCCCATTCCCTGGCTCCAGTGGCTTTGGCTTGGCCTGTGCTTAGGCTCCAGCTAACTTGGCACAAGCAACTTCGGCCCACAGCACTCCAGTTCCAGCTTCTTTGGCCCAGTGGCACCCCAGCTCCTCCTTCTTCAGCTCAGTGCACTCCAGGTCCAGCTTCTTCGGCCCAGTGGCACTCCAGCCCCTGCTTCTTTGGCCGAGCGGCACTTCAGCTGCAGCTGCTTCAACCCACATGCACCCAAGCCCCAGCTGCTTCAGCCTACCTGCACTCCAGTCTCAGCTGTTCCCACACTCCAGCTCCAGCTGTTCCCACACTTACCCCCCCAGCAACCTCCACTCAGCCTCAGATCAGCCAGGGGTGACAAGAGTGCCTGCAGATTGAGGCAGGCCAGAATATACGCCCCTTGACTCCCAACCAGCAGCAGCAAAAGGAAACTGCGACCATATATTTTCACTATGAGGAAAAGTAAGCCAACACTGACAGGCACCATGCAAAAATATATTAAATCTCCAGACCAAAAGGAAAAATGACAAGCACCCAGAAGTCAACCCAGAAAGCACAGAAATGTATCATCTTTGTTTTTATAATTTTATTTATTTATTTTTCCCCCAAAGCCCCAGTAGCTAGTTGTATGTTATAGCTGCACATCCTTCTAGTTACTGTATGTGGGACCCAGCCTCAGCATGGCCAGAGAAGCGGTGCATTGGTGCACGCCTGGGATCCGAACCCAGGCCGCCAGCAGCAGAGCGCATGCACTTAACTGCCAAGCCACGGGGCCGGCCCCAGAAATGTATAATCTTAATGGCAGAGAATTCAAAATAGCCATCATAAAAAAGCTTAATGAAATACAAGAAAACACAGACAGACAATTCAATGAAATCAGGAGTTTCTTCACAAAGGAGATTGAAACCGTAAAAAAAAATCCAATCAGAAATCTTAGAGATGAAAATACAATAGAGGAGATAAAGACATATCTGGAAACCTTAAGCATCAGAGCCGACAATATAGAGGAAAGAATTAGTAATATTGAGGACAGCAATGCAGAAATGTTCCAGATGGAGGAGGAAAGAGCACTAAGACTAAAAAGAAATGAAGAAACTCTCTGAGAAATATCCAACTCTAGGAAATCCAACATAAGGATTATAGATATTCCAAGGGAGAAGAGAGGGAAAAAGGAGCAGAGAACTTGTTCAAAGAAATAATATCTGAGAACTTCCCAAACCTGGGGAAGGAGCTGTAAATACCAGTGAATGAAATCAATAGATCTCCTAAATATATCAACACAAAAATACCCTCTCCAAGGCATATAGTAGTAAAGGTGGCAAAAGTCAATGACAAAGAAAAAATATTAAGGGCAGCCTGACAAAAATAAATAAATAAATAACATACAAAGGATTTCCTATCAGGATCTCAGCTGATTTCTTGACAGAAACTTTACAAGCTAGGAGAGAGTGGAACGATATATTCAAAATTGTGAGGGACAAAAACTTTCAGCCAAGAATACTCTATCCATCAAAAATATCCTTCAGATATGATGGAGAAATAATAACTATCCCAGATAAACAAAAGCTAAGGGAGTTCATTGCCACAAGACCCCCACTACAAGAAGTGTTCATGAAGGCCCGCATACCTGAGGAAAAAAAGAGAAAGGGGATTCAAAGTTTTGAACAAGGAGGAAAATAGGTCAACAAAACCAGAAAAAATGCAGTCCTCTATCAAAATAGATTATAATTTTATTTATTTATTGTTCCCCCAAAGCCCCAGTAGATAGTTGTATGTCATAGTTGCACATCCTTCTAGTTGCTGTATGTGGGACGCGGCCTCAGCATGGCCGGAGAAGCGGTGCGTCGGTGTGCGCCCAGGATCCAAACCCAGGCCGCCAGCATCGGAGCGCGAGCACTCAACCGCTAAGCCACAGGGCCGGCCCTATCAAAATAGATTAGCAAACACTTCAATATAAAACCAAAGATCAGGGGCTGGCCCAGTGGCGCAAGTGGTTAAATGCACGTGCTCCAGTGCAGTGACTCGGGGCTTGCCAGTTTGGATCCCAGGCGCACACCCACGCACCGCTTGTCAGGTCATGTGGCCTGTGACAGGCGTCCCACGTAAAGTGGAGGAAGATGGGCATGGATGTTAACCCAGGGCCAGTCTTCCTCAACAAAAAAAGAAAAAAAAAGAAGATTGGCAGATGCTAGCTCAGGGCCTATCTTCCTCACACACACAAGAAAAAGATCAAGGGAAGGTAAGCACCAAGCATGAATAAAACCTCATCATGTTAAACACAAACTCACAACACAGGAAGGAATAAGATATGACAGCAATAACTTAGAAAGGGAAGAGGAAAGGGATCGAATCAACTTAGTCTAAGAGAATAAGAGTCCATCAAAAAATGGACTATCACATACAAGATACTTTTTATACGAACCTCATGGTAACCACTGATCAAATAACCAGAACAGAATCACACATGATAAAGAAAGAGAAAACTAAGGGAACTCCCTTACAGAACTACCAAACTAAATTGGTAGTCTGAAACACATGGGACAAGAAACAAAAGAAATGCAAAAGAACCAGAAAAAGAGTGATAAAATAACAATAAGCCCCCATATATCAATAAGTACCCTAAATGTAAATGGACTGAACTCTCCAATCAAAAGACACAGAGTGGTGGGATGTATTAAAAAACAAGACCCAATAATATGCTGCCTCCAGGAAACACATCTCAGCTCTAAAGACAAACACAGGCTCAGAGTGAAAGGATGGAAGACAATACTCCAAGCTAATGGCAAACAAAAGAAAGCAGGTGTTGCCATACTCATATCAGACGAAGTTGACTTCAAGATAAAACAGGTAATGAGAGACAAAGAGGGGCAATATATAATGATAAAAGGGACACTCCACCAAGAAGACGTATCACTTTTAAATATATATGCACCCAATACAGGAACACCAAGGTACATAAAGCAACTATTGACAAACCTAAAAGGAGATATTAACAACAACACAATAGTAGCAGGGGATCTTAACACCCCACTCTCATCAATGGACAGATAACCCAGACAGAAAATAAATAAGGAAATAATGGACCCAAACAAAATCTAAATGAGATTGATTTAATAGACATATACAGAGCACTCCATCCAAACACAGCAGATTACACATTCTTCTCAAGTGTGCATGGAACAGTCTCAAGAATAGACTATATGTTGGGAAACAAGGCATGCTTATATAAATTTAAGAAGATTGAAATCATAACAAGCATCTTTTCAGACTATAATGCCATGAAGTTAGAAATCAACTACAAGGAAAAAACTGGGAAAGTGACAAAGCTGTGGAGACTCAACAATATGCTACTAAACCACCAATGGATGATTGATGAAATTAAAGGAGAAATCAAAGCATAGCTGGAGACAAATGAAAATGAAAATACACCGTACCAACTCATATGGGATGCAGCAAAAGCAGTCCTGAGAGGGAAACTCAAAGCAATACAGGCCCACCTTAACAAACAAGGAAAAGCCTAAATAAGCAACCTCAAACTATGCCTAACAGAATTAGAAAAATAAGAAGAAACAAAGCCTAAAGTCAGCAGAAGGGGGGAAATAATAAAAATCAGAACATAAATAAATGAAAATGAAATTTAAAAAACAGTAGAAAGGATCAATGAAACAAAGAGCTGGTTCTTTGAGAAGATAAACAAAATTGACAAACCCTTATCCAGACTCACCAAGAAATAAAGAGAGAAGGCTCAAATAAATAAAATTAGAAATGAAAAAGGAGAAATTACAACAGATACCACAGAAATACAAAAGATTATAACAGAATACTATGAAAAACTATATGCCAACAAATTGGAGAATCTAGAAGAAATGGATAAATTGCTAGACTCATACAACCTTCCAAAACTGAATCAAGAAGAAATAGAGAACCTGAATAGACCAATCACAAGTAAAGAGATTGAAACAGTAATCAAAAACCTCCCAAAAAATAAAAGTCCAGGACCAGATGGCTTCTCTAGAGAATTTTACCAAACATTCAAAGAAGACTTGATACTTATCCTTCTCAAACTATTCCAAAAAATAGAGGAAGATGGAATACTTCCCAACACATTCTACGAGGCCAACATCACTCTGATACCAAAGCCAGGCAAGGACAATACAAAGAAGGAAAATTACAGGCCAACATCGCTGATGAACACAAACAAACATTGGCAAAACATTGGCAATCAGAATCCAGCAATACATTAAAAAGATCATACACCATGATCAAGTGGGATTTATACCAGGGACACAGGGATGGTTCAACATCCACAAATCAATCAATGTGATACACCACATTAACAAAACGAGGAATAAAAACTATATGATCATCTCAATAGATACAGAGAAGGCTTTTGACATGATCCAACATGCACTTATGATAAAAACTCTCAACAAAATGGGTATAGAAGGAAAGTACCTTAACATAATAAAGGCCATATATGACAAACCCACAGCCAACATCATACTCAATGGGGAAAAACTGAAACCCATCCCTCTGAAAACAGGGACAAGCCAAGGGTGCCCACTCTTACCACTCTTATTCAACACAGTACTGGAGGTTCTGGCCAGAGCAATTAGGCAAGAAAAAGGAATAAAAGGAATCCAAATAGGCAATGAAGAAGTGAAACTCTCACTGTTTGCAGATGACGTGATCTTATATACAGAAAACCCTAAAGAATCCATTGGAAAACTATTAGAAATAATCAACAACTACAGCCAAGTGGCAGGGTATAAAATCAACTTACAGAACTCGGTTGTATTTCTATATACCAACAATGAACTAACAGAAAGAGAACTCAGGAAGACAATTCCATTTACAAATGCAACAAAAAGAATAAAATATCTACGAGTAAATTTAACCAAGGAAGTGAAAGACCTATACAAGGAAAACTATAAGACATTACTGAGTGAAATCAATGATGACATAAAGAAATGGAAAAAGATTCCATGCACTTGGATTGGAAGAATAAACATTGTTAAAATGTCCATACTACCTAAAGTCATCTACAGATTCAATGCAATCCCAAATCAGAATCCCAAGGACATTCTTCACAGAAATAAAACAAAGAATAGTAGCATTCATATGGGGCAACAAAAGATCTCGTATAGCTAAAGCAATCCTGAAAAAGAAGAACAAGGCTGGAGGCATCACAATCCCTGACTTCAAAACATACTACAAAGTGATAGTAATTAAAACAGCATGGTACTGGTACAAAAACAGACACACAGATCAATGGAACAGAATTGAAAATCCCGAAATAAAACCTCATATCTACAGGCAGCTAATCTTTGACAAAGGAGCTAAGGACATACAGTGGAGAAAGGAAACTCTTTTCAATAAATGGTGCTGGGAAAACTGGACAGCCACATGAAAAGAATGAAAGTAGACTATCTTCTTTTGCCATACAAAAAAATTAACTCAAAATGGATCAAAGACCTGAAGGTGAGACCTGAAACTATAAAACTCCTGGAGGAAAATATAGGTAGTACACTACTCATCATCAGCCATAAAGGGATGTTTTTGAATTTCATGTCTACTCAGACAAGAGAAACAAAAGAAAAAATAAAAAAGTGGGACTTCATCAGATTAAAGAGCTTCTACAAGGCAAATGAAACCAGGATCAAAATGAATAGGGAAACCACCAGCTGGGAAAAAATACTTGCAAACCATAAATCTGACAAGGGATTAATCTCCATAATATATAAAGAACACTCACAACTGAATAACAAAAAAACAAACAACCCAATCAAAAAATGGGCACAGGAAATGAACAGACACTTCACCAAAGAAGATATACAGATGACCAACAGGCACATGAAAGGATGCTCAACATCACTAATCATCAGAGAAATTCAAATTAAAACCACAACAAGGTATCATCTTACACTCGTTAGAACGGCTATAATCACCAAGACAAAAAGCAACAAATGTTGGAGGAGCTGTGGAGAAATGGGAACCCTAATCCACTACTGGTGGGAATGCAAATTGGTGCAGCCTCTATGGAAAACAGTATGGAGATTCCTCAAAAAATTATAAACAGGGCTGGCCCCATGGTGTAGCAGTTAAGTGCACTTACTCTGTCGCTGGTGGCCCAGGTCTGGGTCCCGGGCGTGCAGTGACACACTGTTTGTCAGGCCATGCTGTAGCGGCATCCCACATAAAGTGGAGGAAGATAGTCATGGATGTTAGCTCAGGGCTGATCTTCCTCACACACACAAAAAATTAAAAACAGGAATACCTTATGATCCAGCTATCCCACTACTGAGTATCTACCCAACAAACCTCAAATCAACAATCCAAAGAGGCTTATGCACCCCTATGTTCATCGCAGCATTATTCACTATAGCTAAGATGTGGAAGCAACCCAAGTGTCCGTCGACAGATGACTGGATAAAGAAGATGTGGTATATATATAAAATGGAATACTACTCAGCCATAAAAAAAGACAAAATCGTCCCATTTGCAACAAGATGGATGGGCCTGGAGGGTATTATGTTACGTGAACTAAGCCAGACAGAGAAAGACAAACACTGTATGACTTCACTCATATGTGGAATATCAACTAATACATGGACAGAGAGAACAGTTTGGTGGTTGCCAGGGGGAAGGGAGTTGGGGGGTGGGCACAAGGGGTGAAGGGGCACATTTATATGGTGACCGACAAATAATAATGTACAACTGGAATCTCACAATGTTATAAACCATTATGACCTCAATAAAATTTTTTTTTTAAATGATAGAGTAACTAATCAATATATTATTGCAAAAGACTGTCATAAAAAAGACCTTTTTCTGGAGATTCAAAGCATTATAAAAAGAAACAAATTACAATGGAACAACTTTTAGAGTTTATATATATAGAAAACAATTTTAGGACAAAAGTTAAAAAATTCAGCAAACTAATAGTAAATTATATAACAGTAAATTATATGCTACCATATTATAGGAATTATGTAAATTGCATAGCAGTAATTCTTAAATTTCGATGTTATCGGATGCCTTACCAAAAGTATTATGTTATTGGAAGTGATATTTAGATTAATACTTTACATACATTACTTTCCTCTAAAAGATATTAAAAGTTGGAGGTACTTCATGAGGTAACATTTTAAAGAACTGCTTATCTTTCCAGATACACCTCACTACTTACGAGATCCGGGTACCATATTGGTGTTATTTACTTGGTTGGAATTCCAAAGTGTCTGGACATGAGTGTGCACTAGTGTTGGTAAGATGGCACCCCTACAACATCTCCTGGCTCTGGAGTGTTCTGGTTAAGGGACAGGTGCCTTAAGGCCCCATGCTGACCAGAGGCAGCTATGGCAGCGTGGCGATGGCAGGGGTGGTGGCAGTCATGGTGGGGGTGTGTTACATGAATGAGAGAGGGAGATGCAGAAACCTCCAGGGGTCTGAAGTCTGTCAGGGGAATTGGTTGTTCAAATATGAAGAGGTCCAAAGAAATCAGTTAGATAAACCAGAAAGAAAAGACAGTCTAGAAGTAGAAAGTGGGAAGAATGAGAATTGGCCCGTTAGTATCTTCCTTGTTCTGTTGCTTAGAAGCTGAGCACTGAACCTGGGGTCTTTTGCCGACCCAAGTGGCTGCAGGCAAGGAAGGCTGGGAGGCCTTGTCACAGATCGTCCCTGATTCTCCCGGGGCAGAGTGGAGCCAGGAGCCAGTTTGCAGGTTCCCTTCACAGGTAAACACCTGTGGGGACCAGTCAGCCCGCTGAGGCTGTTCTGAGAAGTGTTCATGCTGTCACACAGGCTGCCCTTGCACTATGGGGCTGGGGCAAAGTGCAAATAGACACCACGTACCATATAGCTAAATGTTCAAATATATATACATATAAATCAAGCAACAAATGGTTGAATAACATATGTCACTCCTTTTTCTCTGGATAAACTAACCCTTCACACTGACCAGGAAGGCCAGATGCGAATGTAATTCTTAGGCTCCTTGGAGTCTTGCACCAGACATGGTGAGAGGAGGGGAGCCGACCCGGCTAGCTCTTTACCCCTTCTCTTCTCACTCTCAGCTCTTTCTGACACTGTGAAGGCCCCACCTCTGCGTTTAAATCTGTCCACATTCCTCAAAACTGTCATCTCCTGGGCACACGCAAGCCTAGAGAAACGCACTCCTTAGTGGCAAGATGCCACGTCTCACTATGGCAGACCCGGGGAAGAGAGGCCCTCACAGGCCTACTCTGGGAACGGGGCTGAGGCTGTTTGGGCGTGGAATTCTGGACTTCTTGGTAGCTGGGGCATGGATTAGAAGAGGGGTCAAGCAAACTGACTCATGGGCCAAATATGCGCCGTCCACCTGTTTTTATAAATAAAATTTTATTTGAATATAGCCATGCTCATTCATTTACACATTATCTACGGCAGCTTTCTTGCTACAGTAGCAGAGCTGAGTAGTTGTGACAGAGATCATATAGCCTGCAAAGCCTAAAATATTTACTCTCTGGACCAAGTGGGTGTGGGCAGGCTCCAATGGGCTTGCCTCCTTGGCTCCAGGCTTGAGAGATGTGGCTAGAGGGAGGCCAGAGTGGAGTTCCCTAAAGGGTGGAGACCCCAACCTGAATCTGACCGTGAGGAAACTTCAGACAAACCCAAACTGAAGGAAATTCTGCTAAAACAATAGGCCTGTGCTCTTCAAAATGCCCATGTCATGAAAGACAAAAAAGGATTAAGGAACTATTCTCGATTAAGGAAGAGTAAAGGGACATGACAACTAAAAGCAGTGAGATGACTACAAGACTGGATCTGGGAGCAGGGAAAAAATATGCTATAAAAAAAACAATATTGGGACAACTGGAAAAATTTTCACAGGTCTGTTAATTAGGTAATAGCACTGTATTCATTTTAATTCCCAATTTGAGAATTATGCTGTGATAATGTAAGTAGATGCCTTGTTTTTTAGGAAATACACAATAAAATAATAAGGATAAAGGGATATGATGGCTGCAACTTACTCTCAAGTAATGATAATAAAAATGCATACATGTAGAGAGAGAAAATAAAAACAAAACAAATGTGGAAAAATGTTAACAGTGAATCTCTGTGAAGTCTTTCTAGGATGTCTTTGTATTCTTGCAACTTTTCTATAAGTTTGAAATTATTTCCAAATAAGAAGTGGAAAAATAAAATATAGGGACAAGGCATTCTGTCTCCCCTCCTCACCCACTGCACCCCTCCTCCCACCATTGTGCTCACTATCATTCAACAAACTATAACAAATAACAAATGAAAAGGACATGAGTATAGTTATGGAAAGGAAAAAGAAAAAAAAAAGTCATTTTTGGCAGTGGATGTAATGACCACTGCAAGGCCCGCAGCGGTCTTCTTAGGCTTTGCTGACTCCCAAGACGACCCAGGCCTCCTCGGCGCAGCTAGAAGGCTACAGGGCAGGACCTGCAGCAATCACAGAGCAGCCTCAGGTGTTCTTTGCAGCGAGGTCCTTGCTGCACTTCATTCAGTAGGTGCAAGGAGTCGAGATCCACACTGGGGCCTTTACGAGAACTGCTTTGATGTAAAGCCCCATGCCTCACAGAGACGATCTCACAGTTCCACAGGCGTAGCTTCCAGGGTCTCTGCACGAGTCGTGCCCAGTTACAAGAGTTTCACACGCAGGAAGCTCAAAACAATCGTTTCCCCATCGGGTAGTTAGAGGTTCGCCAGTCCAGGTGCAATTTACTAATGATCATTTTTACTGTAAGCAATGTTGCCTAGTTAAATAGTTGACACATACTTTCAGGGAGATAACCTAAGGTTAGATTCTCATGCGGAAGTGTTCGTTAACCCTTTGCCCATAGTCCACCTCCACGACTTTGGCTGACATTTTCAACATAGAAAAGGACAAGTTAGCACATTTTGTGATCACGAGGATTTGTATTAACCAGTGGGGTAAGGATGTCCCCTCCATGTCCTGTGCAACTGGAATAGTCTTTGGCCATCTGTCTTTATAATGCCTAAAATACCCCCTTTATTCTGGGAATTCTAGGCATTTTATATCAAATGATATTACACCATAGTTTTCAGCAAATCAAATATACTACAATGAAATTTATTTAACCTTTTTAGAAAAAGTGTAGTTTTTCCCTATACACTAAGCGCAAATCAAGAGTTTTATCCAGTCTAATAGTAGAGCTTAGGCATTTACAATAACCAATGATTGCTTTAAAAATCTGCGTCGCTTTTGAAAATGTTTGCATTCCCATAAATTTTCACTAGATGGCAGCAGAGGACACTGCTCAGGCTCCAGCGCAGCCTTAAAATGACTCAAGCATTCTGGGTCCAAAGCTGTTGTCAGACTCCAGGATGCTGTTTAGGTGGCCTGGGGTTACCCTTTGCCACACATGGAGAGCTTTCTTTAACCTTGTATTGGTGACCCCAAACCATATTAAACTGCTGTCATTGTAGCTCTGCCTGGAGCTGCTGGCCACCGCACAGCCCTTTGTCTGCTTGGGTGCTCTCAAACCTCTCTCCATGTAGATTCAAGTTTGAGTGGAATTGCAGTCAACTTGGCAGTTCCGCCTGCTTTATCAGGTGGCGGCCCATCACAAGCACGGGGTCTTCAGGTTCATTCTTTTGTCTTCGCAGTCCCCCTCCAAACCTCCCAGCGAGACATTAACCTATCCCGGTAGCTCAGCTGCAGTGGGTTTCGGCCCAGGTCCCCTTCATAAACAGTGAGCAGTGTCTCCTCTTGGTATGAATCTGGTTTTACTCCAGCCCGCTTCTGCCCTAATCTCTTGTCATATGCCGCAGAGTTTTCAACTTCAGAGAACAGGCAGATGGACTCTCCCTCTCAGACATCTAATGCCTTGTCAGCTTTCCTTCCCCACCCCTCTATCTCACAGTCCATTGGTCAAACTGCATCGAGGGTCTGAAAGTCTAGCCCACTGCTCCACCACTCTGCAATGCCCAGGGGGTGGGTCTTCTTAGATTCAACTAATTCAGATTCACAAGACCACTGTGGGCCACATAGCATCCTGGCCTATTCAAGGTCATAGGGCAGGAACCACACATGCTAGCAAGGCAGTGTAGATATTCCTAGCAGTGGGAATCTTTACTGCAGTCCACTCAGCAGACGGCTCAGGTGCAGGAAGACAAGAGCTACACCAGGCAGTCACTCTGATTTAAAAACCTCATGCCCCCGACCCCCGCGAAAATATCTTTGGTGACAACTCCATAGGCATGGTTTCCAGGGTCCCCACAAGGGACTGGTGGGTTAGAAAAGGAACCTAAGGCCATGGTGACTCCCAGTCCAGACAAAAGTTACAAACCAGGAGTCATTTTTATTATAAGCAAAGTTGCCTAGTCACATAGTCTACAGATACCATCTTTCTGTTTTCAGGAAAACATAGTTAGGAAACTAATCAGAAGTCAGATTCTCATATAAAGGAGAAAATATTTTAATACATTACTTACAACCTAGAAATTAAAAGAATCGAATGGAAAACTCCTAAAATGAATGAAGGAGTTCAGCAAGGTGGCCAGATAGGGGGAAAAAGAGCCTTTTTATATACCAGCAATGATTAGAGAAGTAATGGGACAAATATTTCTCCTATAATAGGAACAGAAACCATAATGACTTAATATACATCATATACATAATATACCAAAACATGTTCTAGCCCTACATAAAGAATAATTTAAATCTTGATTGAAAATTCCTGAATAAACGAACCATGTTGATTGGATGGAAAGAGTCAATACTGGAGAGATGTAAGTGCTCTTCAAATAAACTACAAATATCGCATAATACCAATAAAAATCCCAGTAGAATTTTTCTAAGGAATTTGAAAAACTGATCCTAAAGTTTAGCTTGGAAGCATACAGGTGCAAGAAAATTTTGGAAGAAAAGACTTGAACTTATTTTGTAGATATCAAACCTACTAGAAAGTTATAGTGATCAAAAGTGCAGCTTTGGCTCAGAAATATGTGTACGTATCAGCAGAGCTGAATAATTATGTTCAGAAAAAACACTTCAGTTTTCTTTTATGTTGATATAACATCTATACATAAAACACATAAATCTTAGGTGCAGAGCAGTGAATTTTTACATGTGTATACATCTGCTTAGCCACCACACAGATCAAGGTATAGATCATTTCTGGTACCCCAATAGGTTTGCTTGTGCTCTCTCTCAGTCATTATCACTCCCCCATCAAAAGTAACCATGGGTTGGTTTTGCCTGTTTATGAACTTTATACAAATAGAATCATACAGATGTAACCTTTTGTGGTTGGTTTATTTTGATCAACACTGTATTTGTGATATTCATCCAAGTGCGAGCAAGTAGCAGTAGTTTTTCTTTTTCCTTGTTGTAGTATTCCATTCCATACAATAGTATTCTATTATATGAATATAACATAATATAGTTATCCATTCTAATGCTGGTGGACATTGGAGTTGTTTCCAGTTTTTGATCATTATGAATAAAACTGCTATGAACATTCTCATTCGTGTCTTTTGGTGGACATAAGCACTCATTTACATTGGGTATATACCCAGAAATGGCACTGCTATGTCGTAGGATGAACATGTAAGTATAGCTGTAGCAAATACTGCCAGTTTTCCAAAGTGGTTGCACCACAGTGGGGGTTGAGAGTCTTGGTTTGTAGTGGTATCTCAATTGTGGTTTTACTTTGCATGTCCTTGATGACTAATGATACTGAATGACTTCTCATCATGCCTTGCCCTTTGGCTATCCTCTTTTGTAAAGGTCAATGCAAGCCTTCTGCCCCTCCTCTCCTCTAAAAAATTGATTCAGATGTTTTCTTATCAATTTATAGGAGTCCTTCGTCAGATACATTTCACAAATATCTTCTCCTGGCCTGTCATTTACCTTTTACTTTCTTAACGGTGTCTTGATGAATACAAGTTCTACTAATTTAATTAATGTATAAGTTAATCCTATTTAATTTATAAATTAAATTGAATTAATTTGTTAACCTTTTATAGCTACTGTTATTTGTGTCTCATTTAAGAAATCTTTGCCTGCCCTTACAATTAACATTGTCTTATGTTTTCTTTGATAGTATTATTGTCTCATTTTCCACATTCAGGTCCATGAAGGTTCTGAAATTAATTTTTGTGTATTGTGTGAGATGGGGGTCAAGGTTCATGCTTTCTCGTATGACTATCCAATTGACCCAGCCTCATTTATTGGAAAGACCATCCATTCCCCCACTGAATTGTACTGGAGGTTCTAGCTAGTACAATTAAGGTAAGAAAAAGAAATAAAAGGTCCAGATCGAAAAGGAAGAAGATAATGGTCTTTATTCACTGATGACATGATTGTCTACAAATAAAATCCTATAGATTGTATAAAAAGCTACTCAAACTAATGAGCGGGTTTAGCAAGTTTTCAGGATATAAGATCAATATACAAAAATCAATTTTATTTCTATATATTAGCAATAAACCATTAAAAATTTATAAGTAATACTATTTGCAATAGCATAAAAAGTATGAAATAATTAGAGTTAAATCTGACAAAAGATGTGCAAGGCCTGTACACTGAAAACTACAAAACACTTCTGAGAGAAATTACATAATACGTAAGTAAATGCAGATACATACCATTTTCACAGATCACAAGACTCAATATTTTTAAGGTGTCAATTTTCCCTAGGTTTATCTATAGATTCATTGCAATCTCAATCAAAATCTGTGCAATTTTTTTTGTTAAAACTGGCAAACTGATTCTAAAATTCATTTTGAAATGCAAAGGGTATAGGATAGCCAAGCCAACTTTGAGAAAAAAGAACAAAATTGAAAGATTTAAATGACCTGATTTCAAGACTTATTATAAAGCTATGGTAATCAAGACCATGTGATATCAATGCTAATACAGATAAATAAATCAATGAACAGAATAGAGATTCCATAAATAAACTCACATTTATATGATCAATTGATTTTCAAAAACGTGGCAAAGGCAATTTGGTAGAGAATAACTAGTCTTTTCAACAAATGGTTGAAACAACTGGGTATCTACATGCAAAGAAATTAACTTCTACCCATATCTCACACTACATATGAAAATTAATACAGCATAGATCGCAGACATAAATTTAAAATTTAGAACTATAAAATTTCTTGAGAAAAAGTGGACAGAATCTTTGGGGCCTTGGGTTAGGAAAAAATTTCTTAGATATGGAACCAACAGCACAATCTATAAATAAAAATTGATAAATTAAACTTTATCAAAATTTAAAAAGTTTGCTTTTGAAGTATTTAAAAAGTCTGCTTCTGAAACATGCTTTTAAGCCACAGACTGGAAGAAAATATTGAGTCATATAACTGGAAAGACATATCCCGATAATGTAAAGAACTTTCAAAACTGAATAGTAAGAAAATGAAGAACCATGTTGATAGCTTTGTTTGTAAAAAAAAAAAAACCAGAAACTGGAAACAACCTAAAAGTCCAACAATGTGTGAATGGATAAACAAACTGTGGTATATCCATGTAACGGACTACTACTCAGTGATAAAAAGGAAATGAACTATTGATACACTCAGCAACACTACTGAATCTCAAAATAATTAAGCCCGACTCTCCTCCTCCCAAAAAAGCACACAGTAAACATTCATAATACAATTCTATAAAATGCAAACTAATCTATAGTGACAGAAAGAAGATCTATGGTTATCTGAGGAGTGGTCATGGCAGTCTGTGACTGGGAGGAGGAATTGCAAATGGGCAGAAGGAAACTTTTGGGGGTGGTGGCTACGTTCACTCTTGATTGTGGTGACGGTTTCAGGGGCATATACATACATACATAAAAATCAAATTGTACACTTTAAATATGTACAGGCTTTTTGTAAGTCACCTCAATAAAGCCATTTAAGACAAAAGGTGTGGAGGAACACAGAGGCCACATACGGTGTTTTAAATGGCCCAGGTTTTGCCATGAGACAAAGCTGGACTGACAAGTCACTTAGACTCCTCTGTAGAGATAATACCGCCCTCGCAGGGCTTAAGAAACAGTGAAAACTCAGGTAAAGCCCATGGCACTTGGCTAGGCACTCAACTTGGGCGCGCCACGCGAGGTGGAAGGGCGGCGGCAGGCAGCCTGCAATCAACTTCAAGCTGGAGCGCATTTTGGGTCTGTGACTTGAAGCAAGTTCCTTCACTTCTTGGTTTCACTGTCTCAGCTGCAGAGGTGATTAAACGACACGATACACCTAACCAGCCAGGCGCCAGGGACACAGGCGAGGAGGCGTCACGACGTTCTCCAAAGGAGCAGGGGGAGGTAGTCTGACCTCGCGGGGGAGACTCCGGCTGGTTGCTGGCACCTGACGCAGGCGGGCGGAGGGGCGGCAGGAGTGACCAGAGTTGGGCGCCGTGACGGCTGGAAAGCTCAGAGGATCGGAACAGGAGGGGCGGCAAACACCCGGTGGACCCACATCAGCACCGACCACCACGGGGGCACCACCTCCCACCCTGCCCCGCACGCACCCTTGGGCGCAGGCGCAGTGAGGTGGGCGGGGGAAGAGCCCCGGCCCCTAGCCCCGCCCCTCCCTAAGCCACGCCCCTATCCCCGCCTCCTGGTCGGGGCCGCCCGGGGGAGGCGAAGCGGCCGGGCTGCGAGCTGCTGTGCAGCGGCAGGTGAGTGCAGCGAGGCGGTCGCAGGGGCCCCAGGTTATTTGCACCGGCTTGTTTGCAGGAAGGGAAAGCGAGGCGTTGCTGGTGCAGAGTGTGACGGGGTCCCTCCGCTCACTTAGGACCGAGCCCCCAAGTCCTGTCGGGAGTGGGACAACGACGCAGGAGGTGCTTCCTGCATCCTTGCGCCGGCGTCAGGGGGCACTTGCAAAACCAATGCAGCCCCTGGGTGGTTTGCTTCTTCCCTTGTGGAGAGTTTTCCGTTTAAATACAGTTGTTGCTTCCCGAGCTTGTGAAAGATTACCTATTTTAAAGTTAAAACAAAGTCCCCAGTCCCATCTAGAAATGACTTCTTAGGGGCACCTCCATTAGATTGCCACAGTAAAGGTATGTTCTTGTATTTTTTCTTGAAGCAAAACAAAATAAAATACATTCTTATCAAAGTATTGCTCTACTACTCAGTTTCATTTCTGAAGACCCCTGTAAAATGTAATATATGAATGCCAATATAGTGTGTGAGCACATAAGGGAACAGGCACAGAGAAGCAAAGTCGCCTCCCAAAGATTTCACACCTATTACGGGCAGAGTCAAGGTCGGAAACTCAACATTCCGGCTTCAGAACTCTGCGCTTCTTGCCTGTTCAATATTGCCTCCAGGCTACGTTCTTGTCAAACTGTGGTTAGACATTTATTTACTTCAATTGCTTTATTTTTCATAAATAATAAAATGGCTGGATCCTGGATACTAATTTGCGTCACTAATAGATGAGGCAAAAGTCACCCAGGGTCACCTGATGTGTTCCATTCATACCTGAATTTAAAAGACGTATGTTAGGAAATTATTTTACTTGCGATCACGTTATGAAAAACTTACTTACTATTGAAAACACTCATCTATTTCATTTTTGTCTTAAGGTAGTCAAATCTGTGTGTGAGAATACTTGCAGTTTTATAGTAGCTTTTGTCCATTCCTTAGAGTTACAGTGGCTCCCTTAAAGAGGAGACCCGTCTTCACTGCGAGCTGGCCCACGGTCCTCTCCAGGGCTGCACGGTGGCTGCCAGCCAGCTAAGTAGACTCACAAGTGGCCGTGACTGTCAGACTCTCTTGATGCTCGGCAGGCTGCTGAGTTTTATTTCCCCACCATAGCAATATCAAACACTATAGGAACAAGAATAAAAACTCTCTATAGATGACACACCAAAACACAAACTTTGCTTACAAAATAGTACTACAGCTTTTCTTCTGTGTAGGCAAAGCCTTTTAGGTGGACTTGAGAGGTTCTGTCTGTGTTTCATTTCAGTGGGGTGTGTTTCACATGTCAGGAACAGGTGCACAGTTTTATGGATGAGTTGTCTCTTTCCCTCCTGTCTAGCAGTTTTATGGTTTGATAGTTGCCATCACGTGTTGTCCTCCGCCTCCAGCCCAGAACCAGATCTTATGATATTTTGATGCTCTGTTCTGTGATCATATTTGGGAATCTCAGACCCAGTTTAGTTCGGATTCTGTGTTCTTCGCCTCCCCAAGCCCACGGCTTCCTGTGAGGTCAGGGCACCTAGCCCCAGTTGGCAGCTGTCTTTTTCAGCTTCTTTTTAAGAAGAAGGGCCTCGAGCCTCAAGTTTGGCTTGAGACTATTGTCTTGCAGAGAGCAAGACTCCTTTACCCCATAGGAATTGAGTTATGGCTGCCAGTGCTGGGCTCCATGCCTAGGTCCCAGTAGGCGTGGGGCTGCCCTCCTGCCACCACTGCGTACATGTGTACCTTGTGCACTGAGACCATTTGTTAATTCTTGAGCCCAACTGGGGCTTATTGGCTTTTCTCTTTTTATATTTATCATTCATTGTCAGCTCCCAGAGGACAGGAGCTGTTAGTTTTGTTCACCAGTGTAACTCTAGCATGCAGAGTGGAACCTGACACATAGTAGATATCCAGTAAATATTCATTGGATAAATAAATATTCCTTGCAGTTTTGTAGGACAGGAATTCAGACAGAAGACAGTGAGGAAGATTCATTTATGCTCCGTGATGTCTGAGACCTCAGCTGGGGCAGGCTGGGCATCTCTCTCTATCATGTGGTCTCAGGACCTCCCTACGTGTGTCTCCAGCACGGCGGCCTTAGGACAGTTGGAATTTTTACATGGCGGCTGAGGGCTCCAAGAGCAACTGTTTCAAGACACAAGAAATGGAAGCTGCTTGTCTCGTAAGTGCTGGGCCTAGAAGCTGGCACAGCATCACGCTTGAAGTATTCTGTTGGTCAAAGCAGTTATAGAACCTGCCCAAATTTAAAAGGAGGCGACATAGACCCCACCTCTAATAGGAGGAGTGTCAATTTATGGCCATCTTTAATCTACCACCTTGAATATTAGAAAAACATCTGTGTTAGAAGGCATCTCAGAGGTAATATCTTCTCACCTGCCATGCTGTGGACATTTCTTTTATAAACAGCAGCCCCAACAAAGGCAGTTCAATTTTTGCTGAGACATTTTCAATGACATGAAAGTAAGCCTTTGCTGGGATGTTAGACCAGCCTCTGACGTTAACTTTGAGATAAAGTGAGTCATAAAAATGGAGAGTTGATTTGATCACTGGGAGTCCTCATTTTTAAGCTAATCTTTTTGAAATTTGTAATACAAAACTCCAAGTAAAGCAACGGTTATAGTGCTACCCAGGGAAAGTGGGAATCTCTGGGATGTTAAAATCTGAACCATGCAAGATGTTAATGTGTCGGGCGTAAGTCCTCTAAGTTGCATTTAAAGTGGAGAAAACCGGTTGAGAGGCAACGGCCGTAATTACAGAGGGGTGCTGCAGTCCTGACGCTAGAACAAGGCAGGCAGTCAGCTCAATGGATGCTGTTGAGGCTAAATGGGAAGGACTTTTTTGTCTCATCTGGTGTGGCTGATGAGGGGTGGGGAGAACTGGTGCCTCCAGGGTTTGAGTCTTGGTGGCTGGAGTTGGACTCCTTTCACTGAGGCATTAAAGGAGGAGGATGAGAATTTGTCACTCAACTGAGATGATTATGAAATCTAGGCTATATGCTTGAACGTGACACATAAATGCATAGTTCATCAGACAGAAGATGAGACTGCCAGGCCTCTACTTGGGGACCAGACTACTTCGGACATGAAATCTGTTGGGCATGCTCACAGACTAGACTAGGTAACTGTTGCCATGTTGTTCTGCCAGGAATTTAGATAGTCTTTCACAGGTAGTGTAAATCTATTGAAGAAGATTTTAGTGAGGGAATGACATAATAAATTAGGAATTTTAGGAAGATCACTTTATTGGCATTGTAAGGAGTCAATTAGGAAAGGGTAAGTCCAGCTATAAGTCTATTTCATTAGTCCAGGGGTGTGAACTAAGCCCGGGTCATTAGTAATGGAAATGAGGTGACAGATTTGAGAGTTCTCTAGGAGAAGGATTCCAAAGTGTTTGGTGATAGAGGGAGAGACAGTGGCAGGAAGAGGGAGAGAGAAGTCTAGGATGAATTGGGCTTGAAGAATACTAAATAGGTGGTGATGTGTTAACTAAGATAAATGGTAAGAGGAAGAGGTTTGGAAGGAAAAATGATGAGTTTTATTCCTTATCCTAATCAGAGTATAATTTGCATATAGTGAAATGCATGGATCTTAAGTGTACAATTCAATCAATTTTGGCAAATGCATATACCCTTGTAACTCACAGTCCTATCAAAATATAGAGCATGTCCATCAGCCCCAGAGAGTTCCCCTGTGCCCCTTCCCAGTCAGTTCCTCCTCCAAAAGCAACCATTACTCTGATTTCTATCCCTATAGATTACTTTTGTCTGCTAGAATTTCTGAATGGAAGTATGTACTAATGGCAGCATGTACTAGTCTGTGTCGGGCTTTCCTCATTCAGCGTAATACTGCTGAGATTAATCTATATTGTTGTGTGTATTAATAATTCAATCCATTTCATTGCAAAGTAGTTTTCTGTTATATGACCATACCACAGTTTATCTCTTCTATTGATGGACGCCTGAGCTGTTTTCAATTTTGGTACTATTGTGAATGAAACTCCTGCAAGCATTCTTGTACAAGGCTTTGTGGACGTAAATTTTTGTTGCTCTTGGATGTATACCTAGGAGTGGAATTGCTGGGTTTCAGTTAAGAAACTGACTAACACTTTTTTAAAGTGATTGTACCATTTTACACACCAAAATATGAGAGTTCCAGTTGTTTCTCATCTTCACCAACACTTGGTATTGTCAGTCTTTTTCATTTTAACCATCCTAATGGGTGTGTGGAAGTATCTCATGGGGTTAATTTGCATTTTACTGATGACTTATGATGTTGAGAACTTTTTCATGTGTTCACTGGCCATTTCTTCTTTGTTCACTGTCTACTCAAGTTTTTTGTCCTTTTAAAAAAGTTGGATTGTCTGTTTATTATTGAGTTGTAGAAGTTCTTTATATATTCTTGACACAATTCTTTTGTCAGATACATGTGTTGAGAATATTTTCCCCCATCTGTAGCTTGCCTATTCATTTTCTTGATGAGTAAGTGTTGAATCCTGGATCCTAAGAAAGAGCTTGCAAATGGATCAACTCTCCCTTATTCAACTTATCTTCCAGTCCTCTTGATCAAGCACCCTAGACTCCAGTCTCACACACGCTCTCCTGACTTATGCTGGTCCATGCTGGGTAGGTTTTGTAGCTCCTTGGGGCACAGTCCCTTTGCTCCCTTGTGAGCCTCAATGTGTCAGCAGCTGGCTTATGTTGTGACTCAATCCTAATTTTGAGATTAAATCACAGTTGTAGGGATTAAAGTCCTGGTGGCCAGGAAGGGCAGATCCTGAATATCCACACCCCACTGAGATGGAGGTGGGTGGGTGAACATTGTCTTGTGGGGAAGCAGCCTCTGCATCATCTCCAAGCAAGTGGGAGACAGGAGGTTAGTGCATAATGGAAAGGAGTGGGCTGCCTCTGGAGGCTCAGAGGGTTCAGGGGAATCTGGGGATTCAGGATCTTCAGGGACATCAATCTAGATAACTCCATCCATATTTTCCCAACCGGGCCCTGACCTTGGTACAGCAGACCTACCTTTGTTGGGAATTTATCCATCTTTGGAGTTTGGCTGTTCTGACCATTAAGTCTTGGGCCTGGTCCCCAGTTTCTCTGCCTTCCCACAGAGGAGATGAGAGCCTGTTTGTATACTGCCAAGGTGGCTATGGTGGTTTTAAGATATGTCCACAAATTCTTTGATATTATTCCCTTCAAAGGGTGGAGCCTAATTCCCCTCTCCTTGAGTGTGGGCAAAACTTGACTACTCACTCCTAACAAATAGAAGAAAGTGAAAGTGATGTTGTACACTTCAGAAACTGGGTCAGAAAAGGCACTGAGGTGTCTTCCTTGCTCTCTCTTGGATTTCTTGCTCAGGAGGAAGTCAGCTGACATGTCATGAGGAAACTCAGGCAACAGATGGAGAAATCCTTGAGGTGAAGAACCGAAGCCTCGTGCCAACAGCCACATGAGTGATTTTAGAAGCAGATCCTTCAGCCTCAATCAAGTCTTCAGATGACTGTAGCCTCAGCTGATATCTTTTATTGTTGTTGTTGTGTGTGTTGATTGTGGAGTGTTGGTTAGAAGTAAGCTCGTTTTACTAATAGAGGCAATTCTCACTTTAAAGAACATTTTTTTGATGCACAGATAAAAGGAGGGCATGTTGGGAGAATAAAAAAATAGTAGATTAAAGATGGACTTTGAAATACTGGACACCAGAGATGTTCTAGAATGATAAACTCAAAGATGATGGTACATTGTACAATAAAACAGGGGTCAGCAAACCATGGCCTTTGTGTTGACAACCTGTTTTTTTTTTTTTTTAAATAAACTCCAGATGTTACAATATTATTACGGTGGTAGAGTTTTAATTTATAACTTTTTTGAGATATATGTCACATACCATACGATTCACCCACTTAGAGTACACAGTGCAGTAGTTTTTAGTATATTTACAGTTTTACAACCATCACTACAGTCTAATTTTAGAACATTTTCAACACCGCAAAATGAAACCCCGAGCACATTAGCATCTCTCCCCATTCCTGCTCCATCACTTGACCTGGCCCCAAGCAACCACTGTTCCCGTCTCTAAGGATTTACTATTCTAGACCTCTGCTCATTGAGTTCTGCAGATCTTCCAAGTGTTGACACGTTTCATTATACGAAAACAAAACAAAACAAAATACCATACAGTGCTTAACACTACCCCCGACCTATCAGAAAAGTCTTACATAGTGGAAAGCTGTCAAGCTCTTTGTATCAAGTGTAAGTTTTCCATAATTTTGGCTGAGAGCTTGAATTTTGTCATTGTCAACAAATACCGTCAGTTGTTTTCCTTGAAGTGATAGGCTCTTGGAGGTAATTTTTGAGAAAATGTGTGCCAAATACCCAAAACTGAATAACCTCAGTTTGTCAGTCATTCTTTTAAGTAAAAATGACGTTCTATCAAGAGTGGCTAGGTCAGCTCAGATTGTCACACAAATGCTTCTCCTCAAGACAGCCATTGTCCTTCAGTGCGTAACAGAAGTGCTTCCCGCCTACTTCCCATTTCATCACATACTACGTACTATATCAAAATACTAAAAAGAGGTATATTCAAGGTCAAGATTTAATAAAGTTAATAACATACGGGCCGGCCCCGTGGCATAGCGGTTAAGTGCGCGTGCTCCGCTGCTGGCAGCCCGGGTTCGGATCCCGGGCGCGCACTGAGGCACCGCTTCTCCGGCCATGCTGAGGCCGTGTCCCACATACAGCAACTAGAAGGATGTGCAACTATGACATACAACTATCTACTGGGGCTTTGGGGGAAAAATAAATAAATAAATAAAATTAAAAAATAAATAATAGTTACTGTTCCATCAAGAACGTTCTTTAGGGGCCGGCCCCGGGCGCAAGCGGTTAAGTGCGTGCGCTCCGTTGCGGCGGCCCGGGGTTCACCAGTTTGGATCCTGACACGCACCGATGCACTGCTTGTCGAGCCATGCTGTGGCAGCATCCCATATAAAGTAGAGGAAGATGGGCACGGATGTTAGCCCAGGGCTGATCTTCCTCACAAAAAGAATGTTCTTTAGTGAAACTGTTTTTTTTTTTTCCCAGCGTGAGGTCATGCCTGTGAAGATTACGATGATTCTAATATAGTTTGGTGCCACCACCTTGATTTGTGCTGAGGCGTCATCTCTCTTCAGTCATATCTGCTCCCCTCCACCTGGGGACAGATGACCTCTGTCCCAGCTTCCAGTGGGTCAGCTAAGTTTTGCCTGTTTCTGAACTTCATATAAATGGAATCATAGAGCATATACTTTTTCGTGCCCGGCTTCTTTCACACAGCATTATGTTTGTGAGATTCATACGTGTGTATGGCTATAGTTTGTTCTCATTGTAATTTATATTTTCCTTGTAGAAATATTTGTCCCTTCTGTTGTAGATAGATATTTGGGTTATGCCCATGTTTTTGTTTTTGACTCGTGTGAGTAGTGCTGCTCTGAGTACTGTACCTGTCTTTGATGAACATACGTGCATGTTTCTCTTGATATTTACCTAGGAGTAGAATTGCTAGGTTGTAAAGTATGTGTATTTCAGCTTAGCAACTGCTGCTGGTTGGTTTTCTATGATGTTATGTTTTTGAAATCATGAAATTAGATTGGACAAACAACTGTGATTTATATTTAACAAAATAAAAGATGGGAAAATGTGTACTAGATTGGAGAGGCAGTTTGGGGCCACACTTTTCGGACCCTGAATGCCATGTGAAGGCAGAGTGGACCAGGTGGTACAGTGAAGATGGGGCTAAGTTGAATCCACTCCTTACATTCTGTGTTACCTTGGCCAAGTTACTTAACCTTCTTCAACATTAGTTTCCTCATCAGTAAAATGGGGATAGTACCCACCTAAAAATGTTGTTTAGAAGATGAAATAAATAATGTATGAAAACTGCTTAGGAGAGGGCCTGGTACCTAAGACATCCCCCAAAGTATTAGTTTCTTTCCTCTCAAAGGATTTTATTTGGAAATATTAGGAGATATTGATAATATTTGAGCAGGAAGATACATCATTAACTGTTATATCCTTTAAAGTGTTTAATAAACTAAAGGTAAGTCTGAGACTGAAGTGTTGGAGTTGCAATCCCCTAGTTTTCTGCTGGCGGGTATATTTTATGCCTGGCACAGAATGGCACTGAGTGCAATTTGAGCTTCATTCTCAAGATATTGTTCTACGGAATGCACAGACCTGCCCATAGATCTACAGGGCTTTGAAGAGTAGAAATAACTTATTGTCATCACATAGCAAAAGCATTTCAGCATTCTTCTTTCTGTAGCATCTGCCCCAGAGGATGAAGCCCTAAAAGGTAAAGAGGAGAGACCAAGATGCAAATAATTGATCTTTGTCTCAGCTGTAAAGTGATGACCATTGTTGTCATAGCCAAAGAAAGGCAAGGCCAAAGGAGCTGAAGTCCCAAAGTCTTAGGACCTAATAACATGACCAGTGATGTCAGATATAAGGAGAACGTAAGGAACAGCATCAGATGAACCTGACTGGAACAAAGGGAGGTGGCCTGGAGATGCTGGTGTTTTGTCTGGATGTAAGGGAGGAGGGAGCAGAGTGGAGGGCACCTCCTGCTTTCCCAGTGGACACAGGCTGAGTAAAGACTTGTCTTCTTCAGTCTCATCATAAAAGTGTCAGCCTGTGATTTAGTTATCTGTGGTCTCTTCCAATTAAACAAGATACGTGCAGCCATGACCATCCTGGAGATGCTCATCCAGAAACTGTTGTTGGAGGATAACTGTTCACAAAGCTTATGTAAAAAAAAATGAGAGCTCCCTATAGGGAGGCTAAGTGGATTAGTGACAGCTTCCTCTCATCCTTCAGTCTCACACCATGCCAGAATAATCTTCCTAAAGTACCACATTGATCATGGGAAGCTCTACATCGAATGCTTAAGTGGCTCTCATTGCCTATAAAATCAGTCAGACTTCTCACCCTGGCATTCATGGTCCTCGCTGAGCTGACCTCATTCTGGTGTGAGCCTTCTTTCTGATGACTCAGTAAACCATACTTTCTTCTTTAGCAAAACTAGTTTACTTGAGCTTTTATGACTTTTTAATTCTTTGTGCTTTTATAAATCCTACTCATTCTTCAGGGGCCAATTCAAATTTATTTTCTGTCTTCCCTGAAGTTTTTTCTTTCCAGTCCAGCTTCCAGTATTTTCCTTCCTGTGAATTTCTGTAGCAAATAATTTGTTCATATTTAATTTGGCAACTAATCTTGTGCCATCTTGTGATGATATTTTATGGTGGACTGTTGTTTACACCTTTTTCTCTTTGCTTACATTTTCATTGTTTTATTTTTTCTCCAAACAATTCATGAGCTCCTTAAGCCAGAGTCCCTGTTATCAAGTTATTTTTTAAAAGAATGAGGTTACTTTTTATGTCTCACTATATCAAGCTAATGATTTACAAGTAATAGGCCCTTAATGAGAGTTTCTGTGTGTGTGTGATTATATGTGTCTTTTGACAGTAAAAATGAAGATAAATAAAACTATATGCCAGAAAACATCAAGGATATTTTACAAAACCAAAGATTTTCATAAGAAAAACAGAACTGAATTTTCCTGGGGCCAGACATGATGAGATGTTGCACAGAACTGAGGATGCCACGTCTACTGTGCAGAGACTGGATTGTTGGAGGCAAGTGTGGAAGCAGAGAGATGAGTGAAGAGACTGTTTCACTCATCCAGGGGAGAGAGAATTGTAGCATATGCCACTGTGTTAGCAGCGGAACTGCAGAGAAGTTGATAGACTTGATGTGTAATTTTTGACAATACAATTGATAGAACTTGATAGATTAAATGTTTGGGGAGAGGTAAAATCAAGGAGATGAGAGAAAAATCAGGGATGACTTTTGGAGGTGGTCAACGTTGTAGAAAGAAAAGTAAGAAAGTGTTGGGTCATGAAAGTTGAATATAGCCGGGAAATCAGCTAAGATGAAGAGAAGAGCATCTATTGGATTTAGCAACGTGGAGCCCAGTGGCGATCTTAGCAGAACATTTTGGGTGTGTTGTAGGAACAGAATACACATCACTGTGTGTTGAATAGTGAATGAAGACTGGGAGGGGAAGAAGTGGAGACATGGTGATGAGAGTCTTTGGAGAAGCTTGTCAGTGAAGGAGAGCAGAGAGCCATCACTGAAGGAGGCCAGAAGGTCAAGGAAGCAGGAGATAAGACAGGCTTACTAAGCAAGTCGGTATTCTGTGTCAAGGACCTCTTGTGGGCAGTGTCAGCAGAAACATGTGGACTGATGATGAGTAACGATGGTTTCTCCACCTTTGTCCTCCATGCAGATACATACCATGGCCCCACAGAAGCCCCCAGTTGAGGACACAGTCCCAGGGCCAGGGTGGACTCAGCCTCTGAATTGAAGGAGATTATTTCTGACACCTAGAGAATGGGGGATCCTAATAGACTTTAAGGTCCCAAAGAAAAAAGGCAATGGCATGGTTTGCCATCTGAGCGTGTGCACTGAAATTTGAAACCATTGCACTTCTGTGGTGTTCCCAGTGGTATTCTTCTGTTATTTCTGCTGCCTGGACTCCTCCCCAACTTACATCGCCCCTTCTCCACTTTCTGTCCTTCAAGAGTCAACTCAGTGGCCCCAACTTCTGGGGTGAGAGTACCCCTCCATGCTCCGATGGCACCTGGGTGCCCACTTCCATCCGACTTACTGTGTTGGGTTGGGATGGCACCCACCTGTCTCCCGGTGTGCCTTCTCTTTCTCTCTATGCCCCATCATGAGCCTGAAACCTGGAAGCAGAGCAGCTGAAACACAGTTGACATCTGGCAGTTAGGAAGGAGCCCAAACTCCCGAGTCATATTTGAGCGTCACCATTTCTTGACTGTGTGGCCTCAAGCACATTATTTAACTTCTCTGTGTTTTGTTCTTTATCTGTAAAATGGGGGATACTAAAAGCACTTACCTCATAACACTGTTGTGAGGATTAAATGAAATAATACCTATAAAGCAGTAACAGTACCAGGCATATAGTAAGCGCTCAATAAATGTTGCTATCATTATTAAGACATGGTAGATATTGATACATTTTTTATTGAAAGAATAAGTGAGTAAAGGGAAGAATAAAATCTGATGTAAAAGGAACCAGAACATGTGTCAGCCTGTTTTTCAATGCCTCTTCTGCCAGGCCGACTTGAGTACATCTCTGGTGAATTGCATAAGTTCTCTGAGCCAATTTTCAGGCCATGTACAAGGAGGAGTGAGGACAGACAAGCAGTGGTTTCCTGGGGGTGCCTGGAACCCAACAGAGCCGTCTGACCAGTCTGATCAATGAGGATCAAAGGAAGGCTGCCTCTCCATGAGAAGGACAGTATTACTCATGACCTCTCCCTGCTCTCTCACTCCTGGTACCTCCCAAATTAAGTATCTATGTACAAGACCTTGTCTCCAGCTCTGCCTTTATTGATAAAGCTGAGACACACATTGATAAAGGAGAAGTATGTGAATATGGTTGTGTTAATCAGCGTTCTCCAGAGAAACAGAACAACTAGGAGACATAAGAGTGCCATGACCTTCCGTTTGCAAGCTGGAGACTCAGGAAGGCTGGAGGTGTACTTCCAGTCTGAGTCCACAGGCCTGAGAATCAGGAACAACAATGGTATAAGTTCCAGTTCAAGGGCGGGAGAAGACTGATGTCCCAGCTCAAACCTTCAGGCAGAGAGAGAGAGAGAGAGAGAGAGAGAGACAGATAATTCAAGGTTCCTCGGCATTTTTGTTCTGTTCAGGCCCTCAGTAGGTTGGATGAGGCCCACACACAACAGGGAGGGCAATCTGCTTTACTCAGCCCACCAATTCAACTGCTAATCTCTTCCAGAAACACTTTTACAGACACCCTCAGAAATAACGTTTAGCCAGAGATCTGGGCACCTCATGGCCTGGTGAAGTTGACCTATTTAACAGCCTAACTAATGATCACAATTATTAATATAGTTATGGGATATTTACGTATTTATGAAATGTGTATACCACTTTCAACTGTTCTTTGATAAGCAGGACTGTCTTCTGATACGAGTTTATGGCCTTTCTGATTTCTTGGTTTTAAATAGCTGTTCTTTTACAAACTGGCAATGATGATAGATAGTAGTCTCTTAAAAAATCTTGCCTTGTCAGAATTAAAAAATCCATAACCCTACTTGAGTCTCTTATATTTCTAAAACATTTAACTTTGAAGGGATATCCAAAAGACAGAACTCTTGGTTTGAGATTTGGGGGCCAAAGGGTATGGTGATGAACCCTGCGATGGGAAGCAGAGCCACGAGGTGGTGATGCTGGCCCGTCAATTTTGTGGCTCTTGTTCGTGGAGAAACAGGCTAAAACAGCTTCAAAGCTGGTTTTGGCTAATGAAGAGGTAGATTTAGAGTGACAACTGGGCTTTTCCATTTTATTTTCAAGATCTTGTTGGTTTTATATCTTGGCTGTATCCTGGCAAATACTTGCACTTTTGTCCCAAGGTTTGCATGGCAAAGATGGTCCTACAGCAAAATATCTGCTCCCCTAATGTGTGAAAAATGTCTGCTCATGTTAGCCAAGCTCAGTTGTCCCCCACCTATGCTGACATTTTCCTGTGGTTGTTCTGATTTCTTAGTTACTTTGGGGTAGCTGAAATTCTCTAGTAGGAAAGAATGAACTTAATTAGTCTTATGTATTTTAATTTTTCATTATACAAATAATATATGAAGCAGTACCTTTGTAAAACACTATAGTTATATATGGATCAAGCTAAAGGCTCCTTTAACCACAGCCCCACATATATCTGTTGCTGTAGAAAAAATATTCTTTTCTTTTTGTTTTGTGTGTTTAAAGAAAATGGTATAATATGCACCTCATTCTGCAGCCTCCTCTTTTCACCCAAAACTATATGGGAGATAATTCTGTAACAATTTGCTTGGATCTACTCCATTCTTTGTCACTCTGACACGTTACTATGAACAAACTACGTCTTGTTGAACCATTCTTCTTTTGGTGCACATTTGGGTTGTCCCCATTTTTTGCTATTACAATATTATGAATAATATTCTTATACATGTTTCTTTTTGCATCTGTGTGAAGGTATCTCCTGGGCAGATACTAATAAACGAACTGCTGAGTCATAGAAAATGCTCATTTGAAAAACTCAACAGGTATTTTCAATTTGTTCTCCAAAAGTTGTGCTTCAGTACTGTATGAGTGGATTCATTTTTCCATGTAACCAACACCTGAAACAAACTTTGTAAATGTTTGTCAATCTGATATCTAAGGCATGTCTCTTTGTTGATTTATTTTGTATTTCTGTCATCTCTGGGAAGGTTGAACACTTCTTGGTTACTGGAATTTCATATTTCCTCCACTGAGAATTGTTTGGCTATTCGTATCCTTTGCCACACTTCCACTGGATGGTTTATCTCTCATTAGTTTACAGGAGTTCTTCATATAGTCTGCAGAGAAACCCTTGATTACATGTTGGAGTGTTTTCTTCTGTTTTTTTACTTAATTTACGGTGCCTTTGGTCTTACAAAGTTGTATTTTGCTGTAGTTAGTTTTATGAATCTTATCGACTAGAGTTCTGCTTTCTGAGTCTCGTTTAGCAAGACTGTCTATTATCCAAGATATAAAGATGTTCTATAATCTTTTTAAAACAATCTAATACTTTTAATATTCATTACATTTTTATTGTTTATTATATTCAAATTTGGAGTTGATTTTTAAGGAGTGGTATGAGACCAAATAGAATATTTATTAATGTTTTGTCAAATGAATATCTGATTGTCTCAAAATCGTTTATTGGCTATTACCAGACTTTATTAACATACATAGTGAATAGTTATGTCAAGTGCTGGTAGATCAAGTAAATCACAGACTGACAAATGACTGTAGGATTTAGCAATGTGGTGGTCACTTGTGACCTTGGCAAAAAGAGTTGTAGTGGAGTGATGGGGGTTCATTGGAATGGGTTCAAGAGAGAATGAGAGAAATCAGAGATGGTGAGTACACACAGCCATTCCTGAGGTCAATCAGTTGTTCTTTTAAACCAATCAGAAGATGTTTTTGACATTTTTAACAAATGGCTCAAAACAATGAAACTCTTCATGTAGATTTTAAAGCAGATTAGAAAGCTTTCCATGTTTAAGTTCTGAAGTATGAGTTTCATACACTCATTGTTTTTGGCAACAGAACAGAGTCAATCCTCCTTATTCAGTAATTTGATATTCGTGAATTCACCTAGTCACTAAAATTTACAGGTGAATCCAAACCCAACACACACTGTGTTTTTCCTAGTAATTCCTGGATGGGTGCAGAGTGGCAGAAAGTTGGAGTTGCCTGAGGCGCACATTCCCGGCTGAGGTAGAACAAGGTGACACTCTTGTTTCAGCTCTCAGGTCAACAAGTGTCCTTTTCCTGGTCTATTAAATGGTACGGGGGCTGGGCCCGTGGCTTAGCGGTTAAGTGCGCGCGTTCCGCTGCTGGCGGCCCGGGTTCGGATCCCGCCGCGCACCAATGCACCACTTCTCTGGCCATGCTGAGGCCGCGTCCCACATACAGCAACTAGAAGGATGTGCAGCTATGACATACAACTATCTACTGGGGCTTTGGGGGAAAAAATAAATAAATAAAATTATAAATGGTACATTTTTCACCTTTTTTGCTTCTTGCTGCTGTTTTTCCTCTTTGTAATGATCCGCATAGTGCTGAAGTGTTGTGTAGTGTTCCTAAGCACAAGAAGCCTGTGATGGGCCATATGTAGAAAACACTTGTGTTAGATAAGATTCCTTCAGGCATGGGTTATGGATAGTGATATTGGCTGGGAGTTCAAATAATGTGTCTACAGTCTATACTAAATAAGATCTTTTCAAAAGAGACAAACATAAAACAAGGCTATGTGTTGATAGGTTCCCAAATATGTCACGACCAAAGGCTGCAGGAATCTAACCTTGTCCTTCCTCTAGGAGCACTGGTTCAGTCTGGCTCATGCAGTGTTTGCTAAAAATTGATAGACTGTAACTCTTCCAAATAGGGAGGATCAATGGTAACATGATGGAGATATTTTCAAACCTCTCTTTAAAAAATGATGTCTAAAAAGCAGGTACTTTCTCAACTAATGGTTGACTTGTCATCTTTATTTTGAAAGGACAAAGTTTTTAACAGCATCTGCTCAGAAACATATCTTTGATAGACACATAAAAAAATCTCAGCAAATTGGGGACAACTGTCTTTTTTCAAAAGAAAATGTGTATAGAATACATATATTAACTTCAAGACAGTAGTTACCTTTGGGGAGGAAAGAGAGAGGAAGAAGAATGGTGCCTTCCACTGTGTATGTAATATTTCTTAAAAAACGACATTAATAAGGTGTGCTCTGTTAAATCTGAGCAAAGAATAAATGGTTTCTATTATCCTATTCTCCTTCTAAGTATATTTAAAATAAATATGTAACTAGAACGGAGATGAAATAACACTAATGTAATATATGTTATTTGCTGGAGTGCTCCCACCATCTGATGGACAGCTCGTGATTGGTTGGTGATGTCACTGACCCCATCCAAAGGTCACGACATGCTGTTTACCAGCTGTGGAGCTAGAGAAGGCTCGGTCACCAGCAGCAGAGCCAGAGTTACCTCGACCTACAAAGTTAGAGCCACATAGCACCAGATCCTGCTCCAGCTGTGGACTAGTGACAGCTCTGGCACCAGCTCTAGAGCTCAGTTGCGGCCAGCTCCAGAAGGAGAGCTCCCTCCAGCTCCCACACTTGACCAGCTCCAGAGCAGCAGCCATTTCCATCACTGGCTCCTGCACCAAATCTGTCAACAATGCAGAGCTAGAGTCGGTCTCAGCACTGGAGCCAATTCTAGAGGCAGGTCTAGCACCATCACCTGAGACAGACCCAGCTCCAGCCCCAGATCAGGTCCAGCTCCTGGGCCAGTTGCATAGCCAGAGCTGGTGGGATCTCCAGCATCAGCCACAGCAGTGGCTCCAGCACTACGGCAGCTGCAGCACCACCCTCTTCGTCAGCAACTAAGGCCCGGCCGGCTCCAGCTCCACCCCAGAGCTGTCCTTCACCTTGCCTGTGAGGGCAGGATGTCTTTTCCCTTTTCTATGTTTTATGATTTCTTATGTTTTGTGTGTTCCAATTTAGATTCAATAAAGTTTAGTGTTTTCATCACTTAAAGTTGTACAATTCAGGGCCGGCCATTAACTACATCCTCTATGCTGTGTACAGTCACCATTATCTAGTTCCAGATCATTGCATCACCCCACCAGAACCCCTGTACCCATGAAGCAGCCATGCCCCCATATCCACTCTCCCAGCCCCTGACAAGCACTGATCTGCTTCCTGTCTCTGTGCATTTCCCTGTCCCTGGTATGGCTGTCCTGAGCACAGCCAACACTCCTTTGGCCCCTCCCCTCCATGTTGAAGACCCCTGAGGATGCCAATGTGTTCAGTGCCATGAACCTGATGCCTAGTATGACTTTGACCTGAAGAAGCCCACTGTCACCAAGGGGGTGAGGTCAGGCATGGAGCCAGCTCAACCCTGCTTCACATGAAGAAGAGGGACTCGATATTGCCAAGGGCACTTTCTCCTCAGTCCCTAGTGCTGTTCAGCCACAGGCCACCCTCCCCAGGGTCTGGCTAGCTGGAGAGACGATCACGTACAGACTAGAGTGACAAAAACCAAGTGGCCATCTTTTCTGTCCAACCTGCTGGCCCAGGCTACCCAGGAGCAGTTTCACCCTGAACCTCTCCTGCTGCAGGCCTGATGCCTGCCAGTCAGCAGGCTGTCCTGGCCTCCCGTGGACCACTGGCAGCCTTAGGTGCCTTCTGCCCTCTAGGGTCCAAAGGACTAGCTGACCTTTGTCAAGGAGTGCTGCCCATGGGCATGAAGCCCTGCCTGCCACTGAGGCACTGCCCTCTGTGCACCTCCCTCACACCTTCCCAGGTGTGGGTCACTTGCATCTGTGACTTCAGGTGTCCCAGAGTCCCCACTCACCCAGGGGGCGTGACCTCTGCAAATGCAGCCCTTCCATCCAGCCTCCAAGCCTCCAGGCCCCAACACAGGCTTCAGGACCAGGGATAGCTCCCACTCCAAGTGCTGGGACACCTCAGGTGGGGCCAGGACATCAGTGGCAGGGACATTGTCCAATGCTCAGCGAGCACTTGGCTGGTTCCTCCAGCTCCAAGGTGGAGGAGAGCAACATGAGTATTGACCCAGAGTCCCCTGATTTCAAGGAAAAGAAGGTGGCTGCCCTACCCATTCTCCCTGACAGCCCATTCCCAGTCCCTTCTTGCCCGGGACCACTGTTCCCCATCGACACCTACAAAGGGGCCAAGAAGCCCAGGAGCTGGATGCCGGCCTAGGGTGTCCTGCCGGGTCAAGAGACTCTGCTGATCATGCCATCCCCCCCAGTTATGGAAATCAACCGCCACCTGGTCCCCGATGGTCTCTGGTTTCATCTTGGCCTCCAGCAGCACCTCTTCCTCCTCAGCCTCCACCACACCCATGGCAGCTTTGGTCACACACAAGCGTTGTGTCTCAGGCTCTTCAACCATAGCTCCTCGCTGGCCCTCTGCATCCAGCCAGTGGGTGATGCTGCATCATCCCTGTCCACCTGCAATAAACAACAGCGACATGGACAGGAGCGTCTTTTTAGCCCACTGGTGGGACATGCCCTTGGTCCCATCACTCAGAGCTCTCTGAGCACAGACCTGTCCTGAATGGCTACTTTGACAAGAAGCCCTCTCTGGGCCCTCCAGGCAGCATCCCCAGCCCAGGCAGAAGGTAGGCGACCGCCACAGTGCCCACTGTACATGGGAGGAAATGGAAGCAGCCTTCTCATCCTGTTGGTTCTTGGGGATCTGGGCTTGAGTGGAGGTGGATAAGGTGCCCACCAAGCTCCCTCCAAATCTAGGTCCTAACAGCCTGAGGCTCTGATGAGACTGCTCGTTCAAGTCCACGCAACCTGTAGTGAGGCCCGACTCCTTGCCTGCGTCACGGCCCTGTGTGATCTGGTCCAGACACCATCCCCAGAGTGCACCCCTCACCGCACCCCACCCTCCCTAGAGCCTTCCTCCCCAAGGACCCTGCCAAGCCCCTGCCCCCTTCAGAGCTCCTAGCCTGCAGTGCCCCTCCCCCGAGCCCCCATCCAGGATGGACTCACCTCTGTGCTGGGCTCACAGGCCACCTCCTCAGGCTCCTGTGCTAGCAGAGCCTTTAGAGGCAGATTGACCTGGTGTCAAACCCACACCTGGGTCACCTCACAGCCCTGTGACAGGCAAGTTCATGTGGTGTCTTCTCGGAGACTCAGTTTCCTCCATGAAAAATGGGGTCAGTGACTCTAACCTCAGGAGGGTGTGTTGGGATTCAAGCAGGGAGAAGAAGGTGCCCAAAGTGCTTGGACTCAGGAGGTCGCCTGGCTGGAGGAGACCCAACGCAGGACAAGGCCTCGATGGTCAATGCTGGGCTCAATGGTAGTGAAAAGTAAGGATTTCTAGTCCCCTGTTCACGTCTGGACTTGGTCACTTAGAGCAGAGTGACCTTGAACGCTGGGACCACTGGTCATCTGTAAAATGGGGTTTAATAACTCAGCACCCAGGGGGCTTCCTAATAACAGTAACTCCCTCCAATAGTTGCCCAGCTGGGCTCCCTTCAGCTCCTCCTACACCCGCCAGGGCTGCAGGCAGGGATTGGCTGGACCTCATGTGGCCAGGATGGGGTGTAGAGGAGGAGGGAAAAGGGTGGCCTGGCCTTCTCCCTGCCCAGGGTCTGTGTCCACCACTGTCTTCGTGTCCACAGGACCAGCCATGCATGGAGCTGGACCCTGGGATGCAGTCTGTGGACCAGTACAGTGAGGTCGGTGTATACTCAGTGACTCTCACATCCCCAGATGTCCAACCTACTCAACTGTGCACCGTGTGGCCCACCTGGCTTGTGTGGCGTGTTCCCGGTACGTAGGGGATGTGAGGGTCACCGAGCAGTTGGCTGGGGAGGGGACAGACGAAAGCAGCCATGTCAGGGGACCGTTGTGTTACACGTGAGTGCTGCGGGCTGTGTCACCCAGAAGTGCTGTCTGCAGGGCCCCTCTGTGTGTCTGACCGTGGACAGGAGGCCTGGTTGCCCCACAGGAGAGAGGCTTATGAGACCATGAGGGTATCCCTGCCACACTCACGCGGGCAGAGATCCTGGGTCATGTCCATGTTCATCGGGGCTGATGTTGCTCCATGTCCAACCCTCACAGTATAGTTGGGAAACTGAGGCCAGGAGGAGCAGGGACAGGCCCTGGGCCCACGAGGTGGGCAAAGTCCAGAGGAGAAGAGAGCATTCCAAGCTCTTAGGCCAGCCTCAACACTTCCAAGGGGTTTGCTTTGGGAATGAGAGCTCCTAAGATCCTGGGGGACCCCTGCCAACGTCCCCCATGTAGGGCCCTTTCCTCTATGCATCCCCACGTGGACGCACTCACACACACAAGCATACACACAACACACACTCTGACTGCCCAGCCCTGTGTCAGAAGGGAAGTGCACACTGGGGAGGTGACAGGAGGAAGGAAGAAAGAGGTTGGAGGCTGCTCTGCCATAGGGCAGGGGCATCCGGTCCCCTAGCCACATGCCCAGGCCCATAGCATGAAGGGGAGAGATGCCAGACTGGTGGGCAGGGGGTCCCCAAGGTGCACAGGGGGATGCAGGGGTTCGGGCCATCCCTAGAGCAGCCTGCAGAGAACCAGGTCTGGCGTCCTGTGTCCACCACTCTGGGCACCGGGAACTAGGATATGACCCCCCCCAGGGGGGAGGGGCTACATGAGAGAAGGCCTGATCTTCGGCCTCTGTAAATTGGGATGCATAGATGGGGTGACTCTAAGGGTCTCACAGGCTTGTAGAAGAGTCTCTTGACCTTCATTCTCCATCCATGACCCACTGTTCTCTGAGTCGTTGTAAAATGCATTCCATTCCTTCTAGATCTTGCTTTGCAGAGGGCAGCCTGAGAGCTTGGGGACTGGGGCCGCGGGCAGTGCAGAACATGGCAGAGCACTGGTCGACTTGTCCGGGGACCAGGGACAAGGTCATCCTTGTTGGAGCCTCGGGGTCCTCCTTTGGAAGTGAGATGGAGTCATTTTCCTGGCTGGGATGAGGATGCCTTGTGAGTCAACGGGACACGCCAGGGCCAGTGTAAGGAAAGTGGGGAGCAAGAGAGGATTCTGAGGTCCCTCACATCTCTCCTGGAGCCCACGGGTCCTGATCCTTTGCACCCTCGGCCCTGGGGGAACCACTACCTTGAGGACCCCAAACAAAGAAATGTGTGTGTTTTGCTTTCTGCTTTCCTGCCTGGGGCTGCAAGGCTAGGGCTGACCACCAGAGGTGTTCTGTGTCCACTCGTGCTCAATGGAGCAAGTGGAGCAGGGAAGGGACGCCCAGGCCTCGTTCTGGGTGTTCCCCTGTCCAAAGCAACCTTTGATTACTGGCATCCACGTTCACAATGGGAGCTGCTCAGAGGTGGGAGGGTTCTGAGATCCTCTCATGATTCTTTCAGCTACTGTGGCCCCAGCACTCACTCTGAGCAGGGCCCATGTTAGTCCTGAGGGTAGTGCTGAAAGCACCCACATGGTCCCTGCCCTCCAGGAGCTCACACCCTGGAGGTGGAAGGGACAAAATCATGAACAAATCCATGTGAAAAAGAAGAGCAGGTGCTACAGGGCAATGAAGCAGGGTGCTGGAGGAGGGAGGGCCTGGAGCCCCTAGGTGGGTGTAAAGGGCCTCCCTGGGGACATTTGTGCCCTGAGCAGAAGGACAAGAGGAACCAGCCCTGCATCTGTCTGCCAACAGCATGCTGGGGGGAAGCTCAAAGGCACAGAGACTTGGAGGCAGAAGAGAATTTGACGAGAGAGGAGGTGAGAAAAGAGCCAGTGTGGCTAGAGTGAGCTGGGGAGGAGAGAAGTGAGAGAGAGAGGATGGCAGGGCCAGACCCAGGCCTGGAAGGAGGTACTAGCTGTCTATGCTGGGTGACAGCATTAGCCTCACTTAGCACTTACAAGACCTGTCATTGAGCATCTGACAATGTCTCTACCAGGGTCCAGGCTCAGGTCAGCTGGGAGGCTCCCTGTCAAGGTCTAGCAGGAGGCTGGGGCTGTGTTCTCAACTGAAGGTCGATAGAGGCAGGAGCCATCTCGGAGATCATTCGGAAGTATCGGAGCAGTGGTAGGATTCAGTTTGGATGGGGGGTTTCAGGCCTTTTCTGTCTGTGGGCCGGGGCCCTCTGCCAGTTCTTTGCACTTGGGGGTGTCATAGGGATGGAAGCTCATAATATCTGATCTGGCTTCTCCTGAATAGTGGATCCGAGAGACAGAAAGAGAGCGAGAAAGAGAGACAGAGACACACAGAGATAGAAAGATGGGTAGGAGAGACAAAAAGAGGAGACACAGACAGACACAGTGAGACAGAGAGGAGAGACAAAGAGAGAGACAGAGAGACAGGGAGAGACCAAGAGAGATACAGAAAGCCAGAGACACAGAGACAGAGAGAGACAAAGACAGGGAGAGAGATAGAGACAGAGAGATAGAATGAACACAGGAAAGACAGAAGCAGGCAGAAGTCACAGACTTTTCATTAAACCGACCATGGAAGTGACATCCCATCACTCGGCCCTATTCTGTTGGTTAGAAGCCAGCCGCAAAGTCCATTCTCCTCGAGGAGCGGGGATTACCAAGGATGTGTGCCTAGGAAGTGGGAACGCTGGGGCTACTGTGTGGGCTGCCCACCACATAGGCTGAGATGACAGCCACTCAGGCACTTGGACCTGAGTCTAAACAGAACAGGAGGCCCTGGAGGGTTGCAAGCCAGAAGGAGATGATGTCTGAACGTCATTTCATTTCAACCCTCCCTAGGGACACTGGGAAACAGGCAAGAGAGGAAGTGCCTCTCCCAGACGCCCAGCAGACCGAAGCCTCTTTGCATTGTATTCTCTGCCACAGCCAGCCCTTTCTGTCATCCTTGCACTGCAAAGTCTGTGCAGGAGCTACGTGTGGGAGCAGCCCATGGTTTCACAGGCTCTGAAGGGATCTCTAGGTCTATGCACCTGATGACATCCCTAGGAAATAGATGTTAGAATGACCCCCACTACACAGACAGGGACACGGGGGAGGCCCTGAGAGGCACAGGGTTGTCCAGGGTGACATCACTGGCAAGAAGCAGGAGCGGGACTGAATTCAACTCTGTGTCCTCAAAGCTGGGGCCCTGGTTGTGTCCAGACCTCCCCAGAGGCTGTGGGGTGGACTGTGTTGGTGTGACTGTGTCTGGACAGGGTGTGGAGATGGAGAGTGAGCAGTCAGCAGCCCGGGGGACCCTTAGGAAGGTCTTGTGTGAGGAGGAAGCTTAGGTAAGGGGATCCCAGGAAGTGACCTCACAGAGCCCAACAGAACTTGGAACCCTGGTAACTAGGCACCCACATCCTAAACACAGCCCCCAAGTGAGCTCACTTGTCTAGCACTTGTCTAGAAGGAGCAACATGTTTAGTTGCTGCTTCCCGATGCCCAGGGGCCGGAGCCCCAGGAAAGCCCCCAAACACCGGTGCAGATGCTGGTGCCCCTCAAACGGTCGACGGCTGTGGCCATTTCCCCGGAAGGATGGAAAGGTAACATCGGGAGGCTCAGGGAAGGCCATTCCAAACCAGGCTACCACTGTGGTCCCATCACGGCAGCCCTACATCCCCTCCTCATGTGTGCCTGGAAGGGCGGGTTCATGTGGGTGGACCACCGTGAGCAGGAGCAGTCGGTGAGGTGTTAGAAGCCTGGGGGGGGTCGGTCAGGTTCAAAGCCCAGGTCAAGGCCGGCTGGGTGGGACGTGGAGTGCTGGGGTGGCGCACTTCTGCCTGAGGTTTATCACAAGCCCCTGAGGTGTAGGTTTTTCCTCAGGGGTGGAATACTGTGCAGACACAGGTATGTGCCTGATCTGGGAGAATTAGGTCCAGAGGGCAGAAGCAGCAGCAAAGACAGCTGGACAGGGCTCTGATGCCTCTGGGACAGAGCCAGTCACTGTCTTTGCAGAGCTCCAGACAGGAGATCAGCGTGGAGCTGGTGGAAGGGGATATTCCATCCATCTCCCCGATGGAGGCGCCGGTGTCCCACAGGACTGGATCAGCAGCTACAGGGAGAGGGTCTGCAGTGGCAGTGATAAAACCCTCAGAGCCACCAGAGGACCCAGCTTCAATCCCGGGAGAACAATCATATCCACCATGTGCTGCAGCAGACCAGGAGGCAGCTGAGAGCCCAGGCTCCAAGCAGGGTGCGCCATCCCCTGCACTGGCTCCTGTAGGATACCAGGAGGCAGAAGAGGCCCAAACCTCTGTGCAGGGAGAGCCATCCCCTGCACAGCCTTCTGCAGGAGATGAGGAGGCAGCTGAGATCTCTGCCTCCATGCTGGGACAGAGATCTCCTGCACAGCCGCCTGCAGGACTCCAAGAGGCAGCTGAGGCCCCAACCTCCGTGCAGGGAGAGTCATCCCCTGCACAGTCTCCTGCAGGAGACCAGGAGGCAACTGAGGCCCCAGCCTCTGTGCAGGGAGAGCCATCCCCTGCACAGGCTCCTGCAGGAGAAGAGGAGGTAGTTGAGGGCCCAGCCTCCAAGCAGGGTGCGCCATCCCCTGTACAGGGGGATGGCGCACCCTGGATCCTGTAGGATACCAGGAGGCAGAAGAGGCCCAAGCCTCTGTGCAGGGAGAGCCATCTCCTGCACAGCCTCCTGCAGGAGACGAGGAGGCATCTGAGGTCCCTGCCTCCGTGCAGGTAGCGCCATCCCCTGCACAGGCTCCTGCAGGAGACAGGGAGGCAGCTGTGGCCCGAATCTCCGTGCAGGGACAGACATCTCCTGCACAGCCTCCTGCAGGAGAATGAGAGGCAGCTGAGGCTCCAGCCTCCACTCAGGCAGAGCCATTCCCTGCACAGTCTCATGCAGGAGAACAGGACGCAGCTGAGGCCCCAGCCTCCGTGCAGGGAGAGCCATCCCCTGCACAGGCGCCTGCAGGAGACAGGGAGGCAGCTGAGGCCAAATTCTGCGGCCTGGGAGATCTGGCTCGCGAACCTCCCTCATTAGCACCTCCAATCACACCTGTTCCACCTGCTCCATTACCACACATTTCCTTCCCCACCCTGCTTATTGTATTTGTTTCTTTCTTGGTTCCTTTCATTGCTTTGTTTTTATTGTTTATATCTTGAATATTTAAAATAAATTTAACTTTCATCTTTTAACAATTTACTGTTTTTCATTTTAAATTGTACACTTCATGAGCATCAAGTACATTCACAATGCTGTGCATCCATCACCGTTGTCTGGGTTCAGAATATTTCATTCTCCAAAAGGAAACCCTATTCTAAAAGCAGTCACTCCCCATTTCTCGCTCGGGCCCTGGCAACCCCTGATCTGTTTTCTGTCACTTTTTTTTTTTTAATCTGTTCTGGATGTTTCCTATAAGTGAAATCATGCCGTAGGTGGCCATTGTGTCTGCCCACTCATTTTCACACGGCCTGATAGCTTTTCCTTTTCTGTTTTTATTTGAAATAGAATTTCTCTAAATTGATAGGAAAATCCCAGATGGAGTCTAGACTTGATGTATCAAAGAAAGCCCTTTTGGTAAATATGTGCATAATCTTGGGGTACAGACTGTTGTTTTAAGTGGGACACCAGAGCCAGAAGCCACACACGAAACGCGTTGCTCTTCGTGCGGCCAAAACAAAAACAAGAAAAGGATTGAAAGCTGGAAAGTCAAACCATAAACTGGAACGTATCCTCATAACACAAGGCCAGGGAAAGGTTACGCCTCCTTGTGGTCCAAAAAAATGCTCAAAAGTCAGAGTTTTAAAAAGAGATAAAGAGCAAACACATTCAACGCCAACAAGAGGCGCTACACAGGGGCAGCATGTGTCAGAGATGCTTGAGCTCCCCGAGGAGGAGACGCGCACATGGAGACACTGTGGAGAGGGCACTGGGCCCCATCAGATGAGCAGGGGTCCAATGTGGTGACGACAAGCCCTGGTGACAATGTGAGGAAGCAGAGGCCCCAGTAGACCCCTAGAGACAAGTGTGAAAGGACACTCCTCTCTGGGGACCAGCCTGCAGGACCCATCGCTGTCCCCAGGGGCACGCCTGTACTGGCGGTGCTGATCCCAGGACTTCATCCCACAGAAATTCCTGCCCAACTTTTCAAAGATGTATTTTCCAGACTATTCATCACAGCACTGGTTGCAATAGCAAGCAATTGGAAGGAATGCTACTGTCCATGGCGAGGAGATGGGCTCCATCTGTCCCATCTGTAAGACCACGTATATGTGATATCAGCCGGGAGACACGCATCTATGAAAATGAATTTGTGTGTGAGCAAGAGACAGAGAGAGACAGACAGAAAGAGAGAGACAAAGCCAGAGAGATACGCACCAAATCGTCCACGGGGTTCACCTCTGGGGATGGGAATTCCCACTCGCTTCTCTTCTCCTTTAGGGGCCTGCGTGATGTTTCAACTTGATAGAATGTGCCTCTATTCCTCTTATAATTCTAACAAGAATAAAATCACATGGTTAATGTTATCCATTTATCACTCATCTTTGGACTGAAGTACATTATTTAGTTTTTCTTTGTAAAAGTTTTTATTACAAAGAAAATGAACTTTTATTATAGTAAAAGAATGAATTCTAAGGGAATTAAGAATTAAGTGGAAACTGAGGAGTGCCCTTAATAGGCAGTGTTCACCGTTTCAGTCCTTTGCATTTGTATGCACGTGTGTGTGCACGTGTGTGCATGTGCACATTCAGCTGTGTGCATCTGTATGCACATGGGTATGTCTATGTGCAAGTGTGTGGGTGTGCACTTGCGGCTATCGTGTGGGAAGCACTGCAGGGAGTGTGCTCTTCTGGAACCTGATTTCCCCAGGGCTGGACCCTGGACAGTCAATCCTCTTCCTCCCCTGCGTCGGCCTCAGAATTTCCTAAGAGCCTCTGCTGGGCAACACGGATCATTTCTGATTTTTCACTCCCGTCAGCATGCTGAAAGGAACACCTGCATCCATAAATCTCTACTTCTTTAGGACCGATCCCTAGAGGTGGAGATTCTGGCTCATAATGTAAACGTGATGTTAAGGTGTTGGTCACAGTCTGACACCCAAGGTCTCCTTCTACGCTGTGATCTTGTTTGGGAACGGGGATTCCAGAAACCCTGAAGCAGAGACCTGAGGGGGGGAGGGAGAAGGAGGAGCAGCTAGGATGCAGGGGATGAAGGTACCTGGGGTGACCTGCCCAGCTGGAAGGCCCCACTCCTGTTCCTTCTGGCCCTACCACTCCCCTCACCCCTGGCCCCGCCCCTACCACACCTGACTCCGCTTTGGCCTTGCCCATGCCCCTCCTGCTCCCTAACTCACCTGAGCTGAGCAGCCTGGCCTGCCATCCAGGACAGATGATGATGAGGGTCTGGACACTCCTGCCTGCTCCCTCTCCCTCCATGCAGAGAGCCCCATCCTCAGTAGGGAAAGCACATCTAGGACAGAGCAGTGAGTCACAGGGACCTCCTTGAAGATACTCCCTCCAGGGGGAGTTCTCAGTTGCAACAGCAGGACCCACTTGAGCATGTGTGAGCAGAAGTGACTTTGACAAGACACAGTGGAGGTGTCATAGAAGGTGCCAGAAGGTCAGAGCATGGGGCTGGAGGCTTTGGAGAAGGTCATTGTGCCAAAGCACACCTCAGGGTCTTCCAGGAGTGATGGCTGCCTCAGGCACTGTGCCAGCCCCAGCCCACATATCCAGCACATTCAGCCTCTGCGATGGAGGGCCCCTGCTCAGTGGGGATGAGCGAGAGAGCCCTGGTGACCTCGGAGAGGAACTGCCATTGGAGCCTTGGTTTCCTCAACTGTGAAGTGGGGTGGCAGCCGACCTTTCATGGTGGTGTCAGACAAGTTTGCTCAGGCTGCACCTGGAGTGTCCTGCACCTTTTCAGAGCTCAACAGCTACTAGCTGTAATGAAGAGGAATCACGGGAGGAGAGATGGGGCTGGGTCCTGGATCCCCAGCTGGCTGGCTGACTCCCGTGGGACAAGATGGGGTGGAGAAAGGCATTCCAGAGGAACAGCGGAGTCAGAGCGAGTAGGGCATGCCTGGTGGGAGATCAGAGTGGGCAGAGGCGAAGGGCCCCAGGGGCCTCTCAGTGGGGTGACATCAGCAGGAACAGCTCACGGTGATGAGCACTTACCGGGGCCTCTGTTCTCCTCTTGAGCTATTTCCTTGAATCCTCCCCACAACTCCTTGGGGGAGGATCAATTATTGTCTTCATTTCACTGATGAGGAAACTGAGGCTCAAAGAGACTTGCCCCCTCTGTGCCCTGCAGAGTGGCAGAGCCGGGATTTGAACCCAGTGCCTCTTAGACCCCATGGGGCCTGCCTGAGAAGGGCTCCCCCATGCTGAGGGAGGGACCTCTTTTCCCTAAAGTTCTGACAACTTTTGGTCCTGATGCCCAGAAAGACCTCACTCTGCGGGGGGATAGGCTGGTCCTTGGTACTGGGAGAGCCCACAGCGCCCACGGCTGGCCATTCCCCGGCCACCATACCCAGCTCCAGGCAGACGGAGTGGCCCTGTCCCTTTAGTTCAGTGATGGCTGGAGGCCAGAAGGGTGCAGGCCCCAGGGAGGCCAGGACCCTTGAGCCCGAGGAGGCCGCAGTGCAGGACAGTGGTTTGGAATGATCCAAAGTCAGAGAAACAGGGGTCCTAGCGCCTGCTCAGCCTCTTTCTAGCTGGTGATGCAGGTGATGCTCTCAGCCTCAGCTTCCCCATCTGTACAATGAGGAAATGACTTGGCCTCCTGATGGGCTGTTGGGAGACTTCCCTGAGGAATGGCTTGAGTATTTCTAGCCTGGAACCTGGAGCGTGTTAAGAGCCCCCTGACAGGCTGTCACAGTGGTCTTCCAGGGCGCAGGGTCTGGGAAGTCCCTCCTCAGGTTCCCTTCCTGCTGCTCTGTTCCCGGGAACATTCAACATTGTTTGAGGTGGAGCTGAAGAAGAACCAGGACCACACTGTGTTGCAGGTGACGGAGGCTCAGTGCTGGAAGGAGAGCTGGACATGCTCCATGCCACCGTCTAGGCCTTGTGCTGTGACACCCTGTGAGCCCGCCACAGATAAAGCCTCCTCCTGTGTGGATCCAGCTGCTGTGGTTTATTCACTTATTGCTTCATTCACCCAGTCATTCCTTCACTCATTCCCTCACTCACTCACTCCTGCACTCATGTACTCATTCATGCATTCGTTCATTGTTTACTCACTCATTCACCCAATACGCTCTGGTCCCTGCCATGGGCCGAGCACTGTAACTTCACCAGTATGACCCGATGTGGTCCCTGTCCACCTGGAGCTCACATCCACGGTGTGACCTGAAAGAGGGCTGTCCCTTGGGATAGTAGTGGTGATGAGCACCAGGAATCCACTTCTGAAAGTAGAGGTCACCCATGCAAAGAAAAGAACGGAGAAAACCCATGCTTGGCACTTCATCGACAAAAAAAAAATTAAAAGTTAAGAAAAATAAAGATATCCTATATTTAACAAAATGTGGGTTCTAATCACAAGTGTGCACTCATTCCTACAACCAATGAGAAGTAATCCAGAGTGGACTGGGTATTTGTAACACATTTTTACGGCCAATAATAGCATTTCAGTAACATGTTCCAGGGCCTCACGATTTTCCTAAGGCCTCTGTGATCCTCTAACACTTAAATCTTTCTCCTTGGAAGCCTCTGTCCTGTCACCCTCCTTGTTAATGGCTCTTCCACTGTTCAGGGGCCTACCCTGCACGGCCACACTCGTCAGTGAATCTCCACGTTGTTGGGACAGGCTGCCCGCGTTCCTCCCTCAGCCTCACGAGCTCCTGTTGCTTTGGCAAGGTTGGTGTTTTACTGGGTGATCACCTGGCATCTTTCTTTGCAGCGGTTTGCATCTTCCCATGCTGTGTCTCCTCCGAAGACTCCGGGAGGCAGGCCTTTTGTCCCCATCTTACAGGTGAGGAAGCTCAAGTCCAGAAGGCTGGACGACCTGCTCCAAGTCACAGCCAGCATGGAGCCTCGGCAGGGTTTGGGCCCCCAAAGCAGACAAGGTTGAAGGGCAAGTGGTTTGTTTGCAGGTGATGGAGGAGGCCCGAGGGAGACCATGGGGGAAGGGAGCCTGGGGGAGGAGAGCCAGTGCGGGCCTGACGAGGGAGCACTGAGGTGAGCATCCATCCTAGTCCTGTTGGGAGACGAGATCCCACCCGGACTGGCTCTGTCCCTGTGGGTGGAGGGTTTACCCCGGGTCATGAAGGTTTCTGTGCTACAGGCTGGCACAGGCTTGCAGGAGAGAAAGCTCCCGGTGCAGGAGAGAGCCCTCAGGCAGAGAGTGGATGCAGGTGCTCCAGGGGGACACTGTGGGCCTGCTGGGGACTGGCTCCCAGGGACTGCAGGGACTCAAGTGGGCTGAGGGAACTGAAGGGCAGCAGCAGCAATGTCTGCAGCGGGGGTCTGCACACATGTCCCACACTTATGCCCCCATAAAGGCTGCTCTGCATGGCATTTCTCCTCCCAGATGCGTAGTTGGCCCAAACCGCCCCTCCACTCCATACTCCCAATTCCTTTCCACTCGTCTCAGGTTACTAGAAATTCAGAATATTTTAGTTGGTGTTGGAGCCCAGAGACTTTTGTTTGTCCTGCCCATGTTCTAACATTGCTGGCTTTTTAAAGACCTCAGGGCTTTGACTCCAAAACAGCAAGATGATGAGGATCCCAGAGAGCTTTCTGGAAGCAAGACTTTATGCTTTGCAATACTGCCATCCCACCAGCTCTTCTCAAAATCCCTCCGGGACACAGACTCACAATCTTGGGTCCTCAGATTGCTGAAAGGATGAGCCTTTAGAAAGTTATCGGGGTGGGGCGGCAGGACACACCAAATGGTTGAGTGAGGAATTCAGCCAATCCTCTTCCCGGAAAGCCATGATCACACTGGAAGCGCTGTCAGAAAACAACTTCTGGGAAGAGACCAAAGACATACAACCAACTGAGGAGCATTTGAAGCTGAGGGAAGAACAGTGAGAGTCGTGGTGTTTTGGCCCAGGGCAGGTCCCGTCCCCACCCCCTCAGTGTGACGGCCCTGTGAGTGGCGCAAGACTGAAGGGGGGGGCTTCACTGTCAGAGGTTGTCCACTTGATGTCGCCATGGGTGGACAAAGCCCGGCCCCTAAGCATTTCTGGAAACAGTAGCCATCTCAGTGGCAAGCTGACGTGGCAAGTCAACTTTTCAGCCGCCTGAGGTTGGATCTAGAACAGAGCAGCGAATCAGCCAGGAAAGTGAGACGGACAACCACACAATGAGACAGACACAGCGGCCTTGATGGGCTGCACATGACCCCAGGGGGTCTGAAATGTTGTGTGCTTGTGCAGGCCTGTGCCCAATCAGGTGAGACCAGGAAGATGGGCATTGTGGGGAAGCTTAGAGACCTTCCACCAGCCTAGGCCCTGCCCCCAGGTGTTGCTGCCTCCCAGGAAGTCCAAGTTGACTGAGGGGACAATGCCCAGCCCTGTCGAAGGTCCCTGTCCACTCTGGGGCTCCCATGGAGAGAGGCCTTCCCACCTGCAAACTTCTCCCCAGGTCTTCTTCAGAGGCTGAAACGAGGTGCTCTCAGAGCAGAGAAGATGGTGAGCAGTGAGGAGAGGCTCCTGAGGAGTCGGCCCTCCTGGGGAAGGAAGCAAATGAACTGGGAGGGTGGAGTGGTCCCTGCTTGCTCTGGCCTCATCCTCTTCAGTGTACATCTCCCTCCTGGAGGAGACAGGAGCCCAGGGAACCCGGGAGAGCACACCCGGGTCAAGATGAGCAACACTCCCAAGGAGGAGGATCTGAGCTCAACGCAGGATCAGCCCAGGTAGGAAGGGAGCCTTTCGCAACCAGGACACTCTAGTCAAGGTCAGCGTGCCCCTGCAGGGATGATCTCCCTGCCTGTTCTACACGTCCCTGTGGACCACTGACTGCTTAGGCACTGGCTTCTGACCAACAGACCCAGCACAAGTGACAGGACGACCCTTCTCAGATTCCATCACCGAGGCTGTCATTCTCTCTCACTCGCTCTCTTGTGTTCCCTCTTCCCTCTTCCCTTGTTCCCCTCTCTCAGTCTGTCTAACCCCTGGACCTGGGGACATACATGGATGTCCTGAGCTCCCCTATGCAGAGGCCCACATAGAAGAAAACCAAGGGAGTGCCCTGGCCAACAGACAGAAAGGAGCCGGGCTCTCAGTGAAGCTGCTCCTGACCGAGCCCACAAGAGTAAGCTTGACAGCACATCTCACCCTGTTCCAGCCTCAGTGGAGGCCACAGCCCCAACATGGAAGTCGTCATGAGCAGAGGCTCCAGCTCAGTTGTGCAGGATTCCTGGTCCACAGAGATGGAGAGAGAGAGAATATTTGCGGTTTAAAGATGCAGGGTGGGGAGCAGTGTTCTCAGAGAGGAGGAGACACCTCACACCATCTCCCAGTTCCTGGGTCTGGCCTGCCCTTCTCCCTCCTCTCCCCTCCAGGCTATCTGCAGCCACAGTGCCCACCTCTCTAACCTCCTCTGGCCAAACTCACTTCTGCCTGGGTGTCTCCACACCAGCAGTGCCTTCTCCCTGGCACGCTGATCACAGGTGAGTGCAGCGCTGGGTCCTCCTGTCATTCTGGTCACAGCAAATGTCACCTCAGTCAGGCCTTTCAGACCCTCCTACCCAGTGAGACCCCAGCCCTCCCTGCAGGACACTCTTTATTTTCATTCCAGTTCATGCTCTTCTCTTTCACGTGTCTCTGATTTTGTGCTTTTGTCCATCTGCCTCCAGACTGAGCTCCTGGTGGGCAGGGACCACTGGGTAGATTTCAGTACCACCCTTGGGACCACCAGGGCTCCCGGCCCAGGGTGAGGGCTTGGCACATAGCTGCCGAATGAACAAATAGGGGCATCTTGGATCCCTCCTTCCTGCTTTTGCTCCACTCAGTCGGTGAAGAGGAACACTAGTAATAGGAAGTGCAAGTGGGTCCTGAGGCAGGCGGAGGGTCAGCATGACTTCTGCATGACTCCTCCTTTCTCCAATTGCTCCAACAAAGCTCAGTGGGCACCACTGACACAGGAGGCTGCCACCTGATGGCCAGCACAGGAACTGCAGCCTCGGGCAGTGACAGCACAGCACCAGGCAGGCATGTATTTCTTATGGAGAAATGCCTATCCAAATGCATTGCCCATTTTTCATTGTGCTATTTGTATTTTATTGTTGAGAGGGGAGAATGTATTATATATTGTCAATAGTAGACCCTTATCAGATATGTAAAGATCTGTAAACATGTTCTCCCCTTCTGTGAGTTGTCTTTTCACTTTCTTGATCATGTCTTTCAACGCACTCAAGTTTTAATTTGATGAAGTTGAATTGATCTGTTTTCCCTTTGGTTGCTTATGTGTTGGGTGCCATAATTATAAAAACACTGCCTAATCCAGGGCCATGTTTTCTTCCAAGAGTTTTATAGTTTTAGGTCTTACATTTACATCTTTGATGGTAAGAAGATGTAACATTTTTCTATATGGTGTAGGTAGGGGTTCACCTTTATTCTTTCACATGTGGATATCCACCTGTCCCAGCACTACTTGTTGAAAAGATTATTCCCTCCTCATTGTCCTGGCATCTCAAATAATTCTAGAATCTGTGGTTGTTGCAGGTGGTGTGACTCACAGTTCCTCAGAATTTTTCTTTACACGAAGGTTGCTTTTCTCTGGCCTTGTGGCCTTTCACCCACTGCATTTGTAGACTGATCATTAGCAAAATAATCATATCACGTACTTTGACTAGTTTTTTCTTTGCTTGCGGTGAGTATGTAAGTCAACACCCTGTTACTCCCTGATGGCTGGGTGGACCACATTGCACCATTGTTCTGGCCTGGATTATCACTGTATCCTTCTAACTGGGTTCTCTGCCTCTATATTTGACCCACAATCTATCTCCAATGCACCAATTGGAGTGACCCTTTAAAACCAGATGTCACACCCTGACATTGTGAAATCTCTCCAGGGGCTCTCCATTTCTCTCAGGGGGAAAGTTCAAGTCCTTATGCTGGACCTCAAGCACCATACAGTTGGTCCCACACTCTCTCTGACATCATCTTTGGCCAGTCATCCCCTGTACCTCTGCACTCCATTATGCTCCTGGTACATGCCAGGCACTCTCCCACCTGTAGACTTGCACTCTATGTTCCTTCCATTTGGAATCCTCTTCCACATGATGATTTCATGCCTCATCTTCTTCACTATCTTTAATTCTGTGTTCAAATGTCATCTTGCTGAGGCTGTATTGACCATGTCATTTAAAATATAAACTATCCTCTTGTCCTGACACTCCCTATCCAACTTGTTCTCCTTTCATTTTTCCCCTTAGCACTAACACCCTATAAAATAATATATAATGATAAGAATCAGGGTTCAATCAGGACACGGAAACCAACCAATAGATTGAGCAGGGACAGTTTATATAATGAACAATTAACCATAAACCTTTAAAGGGAACTATAGAGAATAGCCCAGAATTACAGTAGAGTAGTTAAGAAAGAAACAATTTTGGGAGAGGACCCCCCTCGCCAAGGCTGCCTTCAGGGCTTGTTGGAGAAGGAATGATTGCAGCACAGGGATGGTAGAGAAGATTGTCATGTTTCCCAAGGCCAGTACCGGTCCCTGGTCAGGGCAGAGCTCAGCAGGTAGGGAACAGCAGGCTGAGACTGGCAAACAGGAAAGCCCTGTCCCCTCCCAGGTGCAGGTAGGCTGAGGCTGGGATGCCTACTGGATTCACTGGGATTCCACTTGCAGGGGTGCCACTCATTCTCCTTATTAAGCCATCAAAGGGGATCCACTGAATCCACTGTGGATCACCCACTGTGGGTGAGTCCCTGTAGACACCCTTGAATTGTGCCACTGTTGGTTGTACTGCAGGAGAAAGAAAAAGAAAAGAATGGAAGCACCCTGGAATTAGGAAGGAAGGCCCTTTGTCCTAAACCTTCTCTGACAAAGCTTAACCCCTGCCAGGTGCAAAAGAGAAATGTCTACTGGGTGCAGCTCCATTATTGCAGAACAGACAATAGAGGCCAACACTCTGATGTTGTTACACAGGGGCAACCCATTGATAACTGGCAACATAATTCCCTTATTATTTTGTTTATGTATTCCATGCTTTTACTTCCAACTTGCCTCTATTGCTTTATTTGAAGTAAGATTTTGAAGACAACATATGGTTGTATCAAGGTTTCTAAAAAAAGGTATTTTGACCCCCCAAAATGCCATTATTAGATCAAAACAACAGAAGAATTAAAAGTAGAAAGTAGCTATACTATCAGTATATGCCTTAAGTAAATAGTTTATTGTCAAATTCCTCTTATATAAGAAAGCACCATGCAGTTACATTTTAATGATGTTAGCCTCAATAATCTAGTATAATAATAAACTCCTTTGTAATGAGTAACTATATAAAATGAAGTTACAATAATTTACAATTTATGTCTGTGACATGACCCAACTACTCTCTACAAGCACCACTGAAATCTTGATTGATGCTTGGCTACCTTGTTCTACTAGAACTAACGGGAATATTTCACTGCCAACAAATTCTGTTTACCTGCTGTGTAGTTTATAAGGGTTGAATTCTTCTCTACTTGAAAATCACCATTTTTATCTCTCCATATGGATACCTGTTTAATGGCAGATAGCTTTGCAGCCAGTATAGTTTTTTTCGGGAGAGTCTTATATAAGAAGTCATAAAAAATGGGTATAAATAACTTACATTTAGGAAATTTTTCTTTTTCTTTTTCGTTTCCCTGCTTGGAAAGATTTGCCTTGAGCTAACATCTGTTGCCAATCTGCCTCTCTTCTTTCTCCCTTCCCAAAGCCCCAGTACATAGTTCTATATTCTACGTGTAAGTCCTTCTAGTTCTTCTATATGAGCCACCACCACAGCATAGTCAATGAGAGACGAGTGGTGTGGTTCACGCATGGGAACTGAACCTGGGACGCCGAAGCGGAGCATGCCAAACTTTAACCACTAGGCCATCAGGGGTTGCTCCAGGAAATTTTTCTAGAAAAAAATTGGAATCAAGATGTATGATTTATTTCTAAAAATTTCATCACATACTTTAAAACATGAAATGCTCAACATGTTTAAAAGCACTTTACCACTCAGTTTACCTTAACAAAGATATAGCAAACATTTTGAGAAATATACTTTCAACAGGAAAGTCCAATTGTAGCTTTATGCTTTTGTAGACCACTCCCAATAACGTGGCTTAAAAAATATAACTGTAAGATTCTCTCAAGAAAATGTATTTCATTTCTATAAAAATCGTTCTTTACAGTGTCTCAATGTTTGTTTCCTACTGAGCTTCTCAATGTTCTTTAGGCTTAACAATATAGTAGAATCAAGCTCCTATAATCTAGCTTTTAATCCCACAATCCGGAAATCTCTATCTCAAGGTCATCAATGACCTCTTAAATCACCGAATAATATTATTCCCATTTTATAAGTGCGAATACTAGGTTTGAAAGAAGTCAAGTTCATGCCCAATATTGTTTAGCTAGTAAGAGGCAGAGCCCAGATATGACTGACTCCTGCTGTCTGATTCTAAAATCCATAAGCATAACCTCTAGGTACACAGCCAAACGTAACACTCTGTATTCTTGCAACAGAATAAATGCATTTGCTTTTTCCTTAATGTCTGTAACACGGTTCTTAACTATTGCAATGCAGTGGTTTCTCGCTTCCTGTAAATGAGAGTGTTCTTCAAAGTACCTTCCTTCCTCTCTGCTCTTCTCTATACATTCCCTCCACTCCCAGTGCTTGAATTCATTTAACAAGCATTTATTTTATTGAGACCATACAATTCCAGACCCCATGGAAAAACAATGAAAAAAAACCAGTCCCTGGCCTTGAAGGATTTACAGACTACTAGGGGAGAAAGCACTATAAGCAAGTCCAATACTATTTTCAAAAAAAAAATAAGGTTTGAGTCTGCAAAAACACAGAAGGCATTCTATGCCACACAGCACAGGTTTTCAAGCCTTTTCTGAGGAGGACTACAGTTTTTTAAGAAATAGCGTTTAAAATTTCCAAAAGAGCACGCAAGACCTAGAACTTCCCTGATCCACTGTCCCCTTCCCACTACAAGCCATGTTTTTTCTAAGACTCTTAAGAACATCGTTTGAAAACCACTATATTCTAACATCTTAGTAGTTTTGCCTTTCATGCTTAGGTCTTTAATCTACCTGGAATGGATTTTTGTGTACGGAGTAAAGTAGGATACCAATTTGAATTTTTTCCATACTGATATCTAATAGTCCCAGGACCACTTATAGAAACGCCCCTTCTTTGCCCTCTGCTCTGTAAGAGCACTACTATTAAAAGAAATCAAGTTTCTGGATACACACGGAACTGGATTTGGGTTCTCTACTGTTTTCCACTGGTCTAATACTGTGCTAATACCAAAGTGCTTTAGTTATTATAGCTTTATATATAATAAATCAGGATATCTCATAGAACAAGTCTTCTCACCTTGACCTGCTGCTTAAAAAATATCTTGACTATTCTTAGTCCTTTGTATTTCCATATGTATTTTAGAAAACACACGTAATTTTGAGCTCCCTAATTTCCTGGCAAACTGGTAAAATACCCACAAAACAAATCTAGATCAGTGGTTCTCGACCAGGGCAATTTTAACACCCCCACCTCCCACCCCAGGGACATTCAGCAACGTCTGGAAACATTTTTGGTTGTCACAAAGTGGAGGGTAGGTACTACTGGCCTCTAGTGGGTTGAGGCCTGGGAGATGCTGCTAAGCACCCCACAGTGCACAGGACAGCTGCCACAACAAAGAATTATCCCATTCAAATTTTAATAGTGCCACTTTTGAGAAACCCTGTCCCAAATAAATCAAGGGGCAAATTTGCATGTGCCCATTAAAGGCCAGGGAATGTCTACCAAAAACAATAATTTAATTTTAGAAAAACTGAACTGCCATATGCCACTGAGATTTACCCCAATTCATTAAAAAAAAATCATATTATTTGCATTGACCAAAAGGCTTATCTTCCTGTTCTCTATAGCAGTGACGTTGGCAGGAAGCTTATTGGAGGGGTTAAGTCTTTAAAATACAAAGTTATAAAGAAACAAGACATAGCCAGAAGATATTAAAAAAAAAAACTCATAGAAATCAGTAATAAACAACTCAATAGAAATATGAACAATCTGAATAGACAATTCACTACAAGGAATATTCAAATGACCAATAAACATATATAAAGATTCTCAACCTCATTAGTCACCAGAGAAATATCAATTCAAACTCACGAGAACACCATCCATGCACCAGAACGGCTAAAATTTTAGAAGACTGGACATATCAAGTGTTAACAAGAATGCTGAACAACATAATACCCATATACAACTGGATGTAGTGAAGGGGTTGCATAAACTGGTTCAACCACTTTGGAAAATGTTGGCAGTCTCTACTATAGCTGAACATATCCATACACTATGACCAGCAATGCCATTCCTAGGGATATATCCAACAGAAAATACTTACCTATTTGCAAAAGAATGAACAAGAATGTTCATAAAAGCATTAAAAGCCCAAAGGAGAAACCATCCAAATGTCTAATAACTGCAGAATGGATTAATAAACTGTGATATGTTCATAGAAGGAAATAATATACCACAACAAGAACTACTACTATATGCAACAACACAAATGAATCCCCAAAATACAATGTTAAGCAAAAGTACGCAGACTCAAGAGTACAGATATCACTCCATTTCTATAAAGAGGCAAAACTCATCAATGGTGACAGAAGGGAGGAGAGCAAATACCTGTGCAGAGAAAGGATAGTGACTAGAAAGAAGCATGAGAAGGGGCTGTAGGGTGTTGGGAATGTCCTATTTTTATCTAGGTGGTAGATACACGAGTGTGTTTACTTTGTGAAAATTCATCAAGCTATACACTTAGGATTTGTATGCTTTTCTGTATTTAGCTTATATCTTATTAAAGAATTTGCTTAAAAATATAAAGAATACAACCCTGATTTACCGCATCTGATGCTTCAAGAGACTATTCTAAACCCTATTCTAGCCCTAACTCACAATGATGTTAAAATGCAAGTTTTGTATATATTGACAACTGATTTTTTACCAAGGCACAAAGGCAATGCAGTGGATAAAGGGTAGCCGTTTCAATAAATGGTGCTGAACAATGAGCTATCCATAGGCAAAATAAATGAACTTGGATCCATACCTCACACCATATACCAAAAATAACTCGAAATGGATTTTAGACTTAATGGTAAAACCTAAAACTATATTTGATAGAAAAACACTTGTATTCAAAATATATAAAGAACTCTCAAAACTTAACAATAAGAAAAAAAAAACAGGCAAATATTCGAACAGACATTTTATCAGAGAAGATACAGAGATGGCTAATAAGCACACAAAAAGACGCTCAACATCATAAGTTATCAGAGAAATGCTGATTAAAACCACAATGAGATACAACACTACATGCCTATTAGAATGGCTGACAAGACTGACCATACCAAGTGTAAGCAAAGATGTAGAGAAATGGGAACTCTTGGACACTGCTGGTGGGAATGTAAAATGGTATAATGTATAAACACTTTGGGAAACAGTTTGGAAGTTTCTTAAAGAGTTCAACATAAGTGATCCACTCACTCCACTCTTAGGTATTTGCCCATAAAAAGGAAAGCACATGTCCATAACAAAGACTTACATACAAATGTTCATAGCAGCTTTATTTGCAATAACCCAAAACTAGAAACAACTCACATATACATCAACACGTGACTGGATAAACAATTTGTAGTATATCCACAGAACGGAACATTACTCAGCAACACAATGGAACAAATTGTTGATACACACAACATGGGTGAATTTCAAAAGAATTATGTTAAGTGACAGAAGCTAGACAAAATCAGTGTACAAATTGTCTGATTCCATTTATATAAACTCTCGAAAATGCAAACTAATCTCTAGTGATAGAAAGCAAATCAGTGGTTCTTGGGGGAGAGGAAGTCACAGAGGGGTGGGAAGGAGGGATAACAAAGGTGCATGAGAAAACTTTTGAAGATAATGGATATGTTCACTATCTTGACACTGACTGAAATTTTCATAGAGGTACACCTTATGGTGGAGGTCATAACTTATCAAAGCATACCATTTAAATAAATGCAGTTTGTTTTCTCAAGTATATTACAATAAATCTTTTCTAAAAATAATACAGGTTGTATATAAATATTGTAAACCAGAGTTCTTATAATTAGCTCAAAATCAACTCCATTCATTCACACAACAAATATTTATCTAGCACCTACTATATGCCAAGCACTCTGCTAGGTTCCAGGGTTACAATGGTGAGCAAACTGACATGGTTCCTGACCTCATGGAGAACACAGTCTGCTAGGGGAAGCAGAGATTAATAAAAGATGCACACAGACACATGGATAATAAAAACTTCACAGACAAGTGCTGTCAAGGAGACAAGCACAGTGAGATGACACAAAATAACAGGGAAACCAAATCTGATCTAACGGAAAGGTCAGTATGGCTCCCTCAAGGAAGCGACATTTAAGCAACACCTAATGGAAGAGGAGGATAACAAGTTGAAGATGTAACTTTCCTCTGAAGAGACACTAACACAAGCAAAGGCTCTGAGGCAGAAGAAAGCATGACCCTTTGAAGGAATGGAAAGAAAGTCAAAAGGGCTAAGGGTCAAAACAGTGTAGACAACACTATTGGTCACCTCTCCAGTACTATCCCATCTCCTCTTTCTCACTCCTAACAGAATCACACTTAGGTTCCAGCAGCCACCCTCCTCCACACATAGTCATGTGCTTTAGAGGAAGATGACTCCATTCTTGATTTTAGGAAGTGGATACTGTTGCGACTTAAGTCAGTCATGGCCACCTCTTTTCTCCCTGCCAGTGATTAGTTAAAGAATGGCATGAGTGAAAGCAGGAAAAGAAGTTATTGCATGCTCTAAACAAGAGATGGTAGTTTGGACCAGGGAGTTGTCAATGGAGATAGAGATTTGCCCGGAGAAATAAGGTAGAGTAACATGTACACGATGTCTCCTAGGTTTCTGGCTTAGGCAAATAAAGATCAATCTTTTCCATATAGTCAAAGCCAGAGAAATATTTTTTAAAAATGAATAGTCTTATGTTATTCTTAATATATTTCTCTTAAATAAACCTAATTAGAACTAGTCAAGGATCATACCTAAAACATATCTCATCCTCATGCAGGATACTGGCTTCAGAAGTTCATGCAGACTTATCAAGAATGAATGAGGCTAACTAGATTTTGTCTTACAATACAAATCAATGTTTTCTAAAATTCTAACCTATAATTAACAATTCTGCCTACAAATAACATCAATTTCTGAATATCATTTGTTTTGTCTTGCCTGCTTCAAAAAATGATTTAAGCTAGCAAAATGTCCAAATCAATTAAAAGCCAAACCAAGAATAAAGTAGTCCAAGGATTTCTGACCACTCTTGTGTTATCTAAAAATAATTCCAGAGAAATTAGATGGAGGTACCTAATCAATTATGCTCATCAAATTTATCAAATTAGGTCTCATAACAACAGTAATGAAGGTTCCTGTTACAGATACCAACAGACCCAGGCAAAACTATAACCTACCTTGACAAGTTGATGAAGTGCCATTTCTTTCAGAAGGTGGCGTACTTGGACTGTTGAAATGACGTGAAGTTCCTCGGTCCTCGCCATCATTTGTAAAATTCTTTGAATGGCACATACAACGACTCGACAACGGTACTTCAGCTATTTTGCTTAAGCTTTCATCCACTGGCTTCCCTAAAAGTGAAAGAACCTCTATTTATAATATTTCTAATTCAAAAAACATTAATCATCCTCTGCAGATACAGTGAGCAACTACTCGAATTTGCCCAGGATTGGTAGGTTCCCCAGGCTGTAAGATTTTCAGTGCTAACCCTGGGAAAGTACTTGGCAAATCTGGACAAGTTGGTCACCCCATCTGTAACATCAAATTAGGACAGGAGAGAAACACTTATGGTGTCAGAGACATTTATAGAGAAATTATCATCAATTTGCCTAATTTACAAAAAGATAATAGTCAAAGATTAATAATGTAATAAAGGCACAACCACTTGAGTATTCGTTTATATTGAGACTTATTAAAATATCAAGCAGGGAGGATTAAAAGAAAGACCAAAAGTATATTCTTAGTTACTGCTATTTCTTTAAATGAATCATTCTGGATAAAAAGTACTTTATTATATTTTTTTCAAGTCCCAATAATCAAGCTGAATATATCAACCAAATACTTACCACGAAGAAGAGACTGTTGCCACGCTAAAGCAGCACAAAGTAAGACTAAGCTTTTCCCACTTTCTGTAGGGCTCTCCAACAAACAATGCTGCTTACTTTTTAATCCTTGGACAATCTATTGACACAAAAACAATAAAAAAAAACTCAGTAAACAATTTACTTCATTAGGGTCTGTCTCCATCACAAGTACAAACACAACAAGAAGTAAGGTTGTACAATAGCAGAAGGGAGAATTAGTATTTAGTTCAATCTAGACCTTATTCCTTTATCTTTCTCCCTAAAATTATGTTGGACTTAAAAGCATATAGGCATAAAAGAAATGAACAAAGCAATTTGTGCCTTAATGATGCAAGCACCGTCATTTCTTTAAAACTAGAGTACACTAATATCTTGGATGAAAACTTAATGGAGGATACTGCTAAGGGGAGTGTAAATCGCTACAACCACTTTGGACAGAAATTAACAATTTCTAGCAAAGTTGAAGATACCCAACACCAGGAAGTCCAGTCCTATGTATATATCCAAAAGCTTTCCCACAGGAACATAAGGAAACATGCATAAGAAAGTTCATAGCAGCATTGTTTAGAATTGCAAAAGAATGTAAACAACTTAAATGTCAGTCAAAAGGAAAATGGATAAAAAAATTCTGGTATATTCATACAATGGAATACTACACAGCAATTAAAATAGATGAACAATCAATAAGGCTACTTCTTAAAAATAATGTTAAGCAACTAAAAACACTTCTGAACAAATATGGGTACAGTATCATACCTCAATACAGCTGGAAAAATATTTGTGCTGACTTGAGAAAATGCTTACGAATTAATGTGAATGAGGAAAACAAGAAGTGAAAGCACAAATGCAGCAGGGCCTGGGAGAAAATTTGCCAAATGTTACCCGTGGGTGATACTGGCCTAGAGCAAGTTGACTCGAGGGAAGCCCTGTTGTAACTTAGAGTAACCTCTGACTAGCTCACTCAAGCTCTGTGTGTTTTACCTTGCACTTAGCCTAGGAGATAAACAGGTCTGGGAAATAATCCTGGCTGACACACGTACATCCCAAGAGTGACAGATGATAACTTTATTCTTTTGAATTTCTTAGGAACATGACGACCTCCTCAGGAAGATCATCTATACCGGCATCCATCATCGATGACAACTGAAAGACCTGGTGTGATGTCTCCAGTCTCCGATGCCAGATGGTCAATGTTCCTGAGCCCCCTTCACAGCCCACTAGTCCCTACAGAACTGCCTCAGATTATGTGCTTGTTTAAGATGGTCTCTGGGACATGAGTCCATCATCTTCCAATTTTGCTAGCTAATCGAGTAATTTCCTTTCCTCACCACCGACTCATCTTGTGATTGATTGGCTTCAAGGTTGCAGCAAGCAGAAGGAGCCTTTGCCCAGTTACACGGGCAGGGATTAGCAGCGATTATTAATTTCTTCTTTACACCTTTCTCAATTTCTCACATTTTTTAAAAGCACATTCACTTCACCAGGAGAAAACCAGCAGCAATTGTGAGTCACAACAAAAGGTGGAGAGATGAGATTGTGCACCCCTATCCCTCCTGGCCCCAAGAGGGCTGGAGGGAGAACAGTGGGCAGTGCAGGCAGCCCTGACCCTGCTTGGCCCAGGGTCTCCTTCCCCAGAGCCTTTCTGGTGTCCATCAGGCCCCACCAGTGTGGGGCTCCTGCTGCAGGTGGCCCCCATCAGGGTGAAACCCAGCTGAGTGGTGGCCTCTGACTGACCAGCAGGACCTAGTTTGTGATCTTGGTCACAGGTGGGCAGGACCGAGGAGGGTTGGTAGCTCAGTTGGAGAGTGGTGGTGGGAGGCTGGACAGGGGCTGGGGCAAAGAAGAGCAGGGGCCTGGGAGGGAGTCCCAGCAAAGGAACCAAGGGTTGGCCAAGGGGCAGGACTATGTCTGAGAGATGCTGAGGAGCACAGTGGGGTCAGTGGGGCTCAAGGAAGCTTCCCAGGGCTGCCCTTGACAAGAGTCTCCCTCAAGGTCACACAAGGCTCCTGGCCCTGTGGCCTTCAACCCAGCTCCAAGGCCAAGGGGATCCTTCCTTACAGAAGGTGAAAGGATCAGAACACTCTGGGGCTCTAAGTGTTTCAAAGTCTTTGTTAATATGCTCCAAGTGCAGAGTGCCCATGCCTTCAGGGACCAGCCACCTGTGCTGATTAGGAGCACCTTCTTTATCCCCAGTGACCAAGCGAGGCCAGAGCTAGAATGTCCTTCCCCAGTTTTCCCAGGGGTTCTTACCTGGGCACCCTGGGTGTGGGTTGGGGGTGGCGACAATTCTTCAGTCTGTGGCATGTTCTGCCTCCTTAAATGACAGTGGTCTCCCCCGTTCACTGGCACAGCCCAAAGAGCCTCCACACATTTCCCAAAACTCGGGAGACACGGTGCCGCCCAGGGCAGTGTGAGAACCCGGCCAAACTCAGCAGGTAGAAACTCCAGGAACACTTTTCCTGACCGTCAGTTCCACACCAGGTGTACTTGCTAGCTGAAGGAGGGCATTGGTGACACTTTTTGCACCTCCAATTCCCCATATGACATGGGGACAATGCTGCTCCCAGGGTGGGGATTCTGTGCCGTTGAATGAGATCAGTGCACGTGGAGCAGGCAGTGCAGCGGTAGTTGTCAAGATGAGTAGAATCAACGCAGGGAGGGCAGATATGTAGACACGACTGCACCTGCTCCTCCAACTCTCCTAAGGATAAAATGTGGTAAAATTCATGCCTTCCCACTCATCTAAAATACCAGCGCCCACCTTGAGCCCCTATCCTGTCCTCCCCACAGCCCTGTGAACTCTACTCCGGGCCATTCATGGGACCAGGGAGTTCTGAGACTCAGGGCCAAGGTTTTCCCGCAGATTTCTCATCTGGGTGGTGGTTAGGGAGGTCCCCAGTCCCTTCTGCTCTGTGCTTGGTGCAGGACACCTGGGGCAGCCCTGAGCTGGACCATCAGTGATCTGAGGCTGTTCTCCTTCACTCTGCTGGGCTGACAAGGGGACCTGCATCTGGCAAGCTCAGCCATCTGCGCAGGGGTGGAAATCCCACATCAGCAAAATGCCAGGGCTGCCAGTGCCATTCTCTACTTCATGCCTCAGCTCTCCTGGGCACCGCTATCTTGCATGACCTTTGCCCTCACTCCCCAGTGGAAGAGCCCATGGCCACATTTCCTACTGGCTGAAGGCAAAGGCAGTGAGGGCAGCCAATGGCTCAGGGAGGCCTGAGGAGTGTGTCCTGTTGGTGTTGAGCATCTCTGGGCCATGGCTGGACAGACACGTGCATGGGAGGGCAATGGTGTTCCTGTGTCCGGCTGCCGAGAGGCGGGGTGGGCCAGTGACTGGAGCCCCCACCTGGGCTCCCGGGTGTGTCTTTGCCTCTGTGCTTCTCCCTGGTGAAGAAAGCTCAGACCCTCTGCACAACCCTCACGCCTCGCTCGTCCCTGCACCATCCCTGTACATTCCAGAGTGGTAAGAGCTCAAGGAGGGGAGAGTGAGGGACGAGGGAGCCCTGACCACCCCTTGTCCCTCACCCCCAATTAGAAAAATGTGCTCTGGCTCAACCGTCAGCATGGCCTCCCCTGGTTCCCAAGAAACCCCTTTCTCCCTCAGCCCCCAACGCTAATCCATTAGAGACGGGCAGTGCCACCTCTGCACCTCCTTACTCCACGGGGGTCTCCAAAGCCGCCAAGCAGGTGTTGCCCATGTCACTGTCCTCAGCCCAGGGCACACATCTGAGCTGGAGAGGCATGTAGAACTCTCCTCCACAAGATTCAGGGGGTCCAGAGCCCCTCAAGAACCAGCATTCTCCCCCTCCCACCAACTCTAGGCCACAGGCCCCTTGAGGAGAAGGAGGGAGCCTGGTGACCCAGAGCTGCCCACTGTGGCCTCCCACACCAGGCAACACGGCCTCGGGGACCAGTGTAGTGTCCAGAAGAAGATGACTGGTCTTGTGGGGCTTGTCCCCTCTGAGAGGACAGAGGAGGCCATGGAGGTCAGGAGAGAAGGCTCTGGAGAGATAGGAAGGGCCAGGCTCCCACCCCAAGCCAAGGCACCATTTGCCTGATAATCAAAGATGAACTGGCCCACCCAACTGGCAGCATTTCCCTGGAAGAAGTATAGGAGTCCCACGGCCACCCTGGGCCGCCTATCTGAGCCTCTGGATCTGGAGGTGGGGACAACTAGGGCCCTTGCCGGCCCCAGCGAAGAGAGGAGACTTGGGGAGCACCCACATGAGAGAGGAGCACTCCAGCCCCGTGACTGAGGAATTTTTGATGCCACTCTCTGAGTGGACACTGGGCAGGGGTAGGAAGAAAATACCCCCAATATATCTGTGCCTACTGTATGCCAGGGCGGGGAGCAGCCAGCCACTGCTGTCACATCCATGGAGAAATGAAGTAGGTGTGGCTTCGTGAGTGTAACCTGGGGGAGGATGATGGAGTCTCCCAGCAGTGGAAAGACATGAGCTTTGGCCTTTCAGGTTCCTGGATACTGTGCTGAGGGAGGGGCAGCAGCCCTCCATTCACAGAGGCCTCCTGGGAGGGGAGAAACCAGGGTGGTGGATGGTGATCGGCTCAGCAGAGGGCAGGCTTGGGAAGAGTGGCGGGGCTGTCCTGAGGGGAGTGGAGCCCTGCTGAAAGAGAGACCTCTTCCTACCTCTCAGAGCTCATCTGGCTCTTTTCTTTCTTTCATTTTCAAATTAGAGGCAGCAAAAGGACAAGCTTACCTGTCTCTCATCCCCTTTCCATATTTTCAGCTTTGATGTCCACCCCTCCTATGAAGCCTGCTCTCTTGGGAATGTAAAGGCAGGGGCTGGTGGCTGAGGCAGCCTCTGGCCTTGAGGCAGGCGGCACCAGGAGTGGCTGGAGTGGAGGTAGGAGCCTGCGGCCCGGCCCCTGGCGTCTGTGGGCAGCCTGGTGATGAGGGAGTTTGTGGCTCTTGCTTCAAGAGGGTGGGAGGCTGAGAGAGTCAGGAGTGCAGGTGGCCCCTGCCCTCGGGTCAGGACAGTGTTCTGTGGACAGCCACACGTGTGTTAACACACACATGTTAGGTGTGAGCATGTGCCATGTCATCCACATTAGTGTGTGTGTGAGCACACGTGTGCAGAGCCCAAATCCTAGCTGAGGGACTGACTCATCCAGTATTTTGAGGCCTCGGTAGCACTCTTACCAGGGGGCCACATATGGAGTTGATGGTGGTGTGGCAGGCCTTGCATGCAGGACTGCCCCAGCCTACTTGACTGTGTAAATCTGCTCTGTGGAGGGGGCAGAGGTGTCCCCAGCAGGGGCTCTGCTGTGCAGCACGAGGCCTGGCAGTCCATGCAGCCCAAAGGGGCAAGACCTGCTGAGCCGGCTCTTCAGAAGCGTCCAGTCCTGAGGATACTGTTCACAGGGAGAGGTTTTGGGTGCTGGTGCCCCCTCGCCTACTGGGGATCGTCCCTGGAGAGGGTCCAGCAAGTTGGAGAAGGGGTGGGAAGGGGGTTTGAAAAATAGGCCAAATTCATGTCCCAAGTCACAGGCCAAGCCCAGTGAGTGTCCCTGTCCCCTGCCTCAGTTTAGCTATTCAGGAAATGGTCCAGGGAAGAACTGAGCAGGGTTGGCACCAAAACTGGGGTCAGGGGGTAACAAACAAAAGATCCTGCTCTATGCCAAGATCATTTCTGTTACCCTGAGATGGGGTGAGGGGAAGTTGGGGGTATAGTGGGATTCTGCGGAGCCTTACGCTGCCCAGGACCTCATCTTCGGGGGTCTGGCCCTCACCTGGCCTGCCCTAGGTCACCTGCAGTAGCAGTGGCACTTACATCTGTCCCAAGGTCTGGAGAGGGGAGCAGTGGGCAGCCTTACACCCTGGTGGGGACCCTCACGATTTCTTTCTTTCTTGAAGAAACATGAAACCCTCAAGATTCATGTACTGTGTGATGGAGAGAAACAAATACCAACTGTTTCTCCAAAAAGACAATGTATTTTGTACTTTGTAAAGTATTAATTAAAACGGAGAAAAATATCATGTTGGCTGAGGGCATCTGATTTTGTGCTGCTCCAGGACCACATCTCATCTCTTTCCTTCTCCATTCCATGGTCGAGGAACATGGCCAGGGGCTGGGAGGAAGGCAGAACAACCTTCCCGTCCACACCCAGCATCTGAGAGAGGACACACCCCAGAGCGAGAGGGGCTGTATTAGTTACCTGATGCAGGGTAACAAGTTGCCCCAAATGCAATGGATTAAATTGATTGTATACGTGTCACGGTTTCTGTGGGTTAGGAATTCAGGAGCAGTTTGAGCAGCTGGCTCAGGGTCCCTCAGGATGCTGCGATCATCTGAAGTCCTGGCTGGGACTGCAGGATCTACTTCCCAGGTGGTTTATTCACAGGGCTGGCAAGTTGGGCTCAGCTGTTTGCAGGGAGTCTGTTCCTCTCCACATGGGTCTCCCCATGGGGCTGCTTGAGTGTCCTCACAATACGGTGCCCGGATTCCCACAGGGCAAGGGATTCAAGGGCCAGTATAGGAGCCAAAATGGTTTTTTGGCCCCGAACCTCAGAATTCACACCCCTCTGCCTCCACCATACTCTGTCACCATACAGCCCTGCTCTGATTTGACACAGAAGCAGAACACACAAGGGTGTGAAACCAAGAGGCCAAGGTCACTGCTGCCATCTTGGAGACTGTCTACTGTGCCCACCATTCCTCCTAAACCTCTGGCAGAGGTGGGCCTGGGGGTTAGGGGGCCTGCGGAGCAGGACAGGGCCTTGCTGGTGGCAGGGGGAGGATCAGGGGCTGGATCCCGGGCCACAGGGCTTCTGGCACAAGCCTGGAGCCCTGCTGTGGATGTCACACCCCCAGGAAGGTCCTTGGTGCTAGAAGCCCAGGAGCTGATGCCTCCCAACAAGATACTCTAGGGGCACGAGGGAGGGCTCCATGCCCAGCGTCCCTCCCACAAGGGCTCTGGCATTTGGTTCCTGCCCTTTTGGCAGACAGGCACTTGGGATGCCCAGGCAGGACAGAGGTCTTGGACCTTGGACACCCTTCACTGCCCCTCTCTGACATTTCCCACGGATGGCTGGTGTGAGCAGGGCAGCGCTGAAGGCCTGAGCTTGCACTGAACCCCCCAACCTCCATCCTCACCCGCCTCACCCTTGTCCGCAGGAAAAGCAGACCTGGTGATTGAAGGGAGTGACAATGGCGCTGAAGCTTTCTCACCACCCTGAGCCCAAGAAAGTTCTGGATGCTGTGAATGCTTTCCCATCTGGGGTCTTCAGACTACGCCCCCCCTCATTCCTTCAGAGACCCCCTTGGAGCTAGGACATCTACGGGGACTCTTGATTTCCCCCAAAATCTCAAAAGTTACAAAGGCCTGCAGAGCCCGACCTCCCTTTCCCGCCACTCATTCACAGTCACTGTCACTCGGGCGGTGCTGGACCTTGTGCCAGGTCCTGGGGACCCCGAGGAACCTGCTGTGGCCCCTGCACCTGAGTCTCTCTAGGAGGTGAGAAGACAGGGAAAGGATCTATTCCAGGGAGTGCAGGGCCAGGCTAGACCACAAAGGTGTGCTGTGCCCAGGGGGAGGGAATGACCACTGTCCAGTAGTAGGGGGCAGACCAAGAAGCCAGGACATTAGGGTTGAGCTTGGTAAGATGGGGACCCAGCAGAGGGAGGAGCAAAGTCATAGAGGGCCAGAGGGAACCTTGGCTGGAATGGAGGAGTGCGGCGGGGGAGGCAGGAGTGGATGGGGCAGGTAGGGGATGAGGCTGAAATGCAAGGTGGGTGCTCAGGTCTGCCAGGGGCCTCACCCTCCTACAGGCCATGGGGAGCCACTGAGGACTTCCACGCAGGGGACCAAACTTAGCATCTGAGTGGTGATCTGGGTTATGAAGAGGGCCGATAGGTGGAGGAAAGGGGGACTGCCAGGGTCCTGGCCTCAGTTCTCAGGAGGGGTCCCTGGTGGTTCAAGTGTCTTCTGTGTGCAGAGTTGGGGTGTTGGGGGCAGTGGCGCATGCAGGGGACCAGCAGATATCCAGCCAACCCTCAGAATCATGAATTTGCCCCACGCCCAACCAGGGTATAATTCCTCCTGGAGCAGCTCTGGCTGGTTCTTGGCAGGTTCTCACTGCAGCTCACATTCAGATCCCTGGGGGGGTTACCCATGCCAGGACTCCACCCCCAAGAATCTGATTCAGTTTCTCGTCGATGAACTATCTGTTTAAAACCTCCCCCACCCTCTTTCAAAAGGTAACATAAAGAACTCGGCTACAGGAGGAAAGAGCAGCTTCTGTGGTCACATGGCCCCCCTGGTTTTATCATGTGACATTCCACTGCGGGGACGGGGGCTCATGATGGTGAAAACGAGCTCTCCAAAGGGAATGCGTGGGATGAGATCATGGGGGTGGTTGCACCACATAGACAATACGCTAAAACCACTGAATTGTACACTTTAAAATGGTCTTACATCATGTGACTCACATGTCAATGTTTTAAAAATATCAATGTGGTAGAAAAACCAACAGGAAT